>NC_048303.1:83190707-83231942 GCF_013100865.1 Trachemys scripta elegans
CTTGTGGCACCTGAGAGGCTAACAAATTTATTTGAGCATAAGCCCATGAAAGCTTATGCTCAAATAAATTTGTTAGTCTCTAAGGTACCACAAGTACTCCTGTTCTTTTTGCGGATACAGACTAACACGGCCGCTACTCTGAAACCTGTCATTATTTTGCTTGCTGACCTCCGGGTCCTTTTTCAGAACAATTTTTGGCACATCTGTAACCAACCCTTGTGTAACTATGTCACAAACTGTAACTATGTGATTTATTAATTTTTGGAAGTTTCATTTGCAATATGAATGCTGAACTCTTTCAACCAGAAATATGGCAGACTTAAACTCTGTTGAAATTGACAACATACCTGAATTTTAGCAATAAGTGTTTTACTCCTGTACATGATTGACTCAATTTTTATAAAAGGTTAACCTCAGAAGGTATCTCAAACATGTTTTATTCTTCTACTAATCATTAACTAAACTACTTTTTTGTGCATTTCAAGGTAGAAAATGTTGCTCTTAAATGAGCTATGTTCATCTATGCATACAACATTATATAGAAACATACGGTCACATTCTAAACTCTCAATTGTGTAAATTCAGACTAATTCCATTGCAGTCACTGCCATATAATCTAGATATGCACAGTTGTGAGAGCAGAATTGATCTTTTCTACATTTGTGTCTGCAGGATGATAATTCATTAGCTGCCTAATAAGCACGAGTGCAAAAGCCTTAATGTATGTTTACTGCTTATTGTCTTCTTGCTTCTGACTAGTCGAATTTGGGAAGAAGATAAATTCAGATCACCTTTCAAATCAATTTTGTCTGCTTAAATATGTAGACATAAAATCTTCTAGAATCATATTTAGGCTATATTGTACTGCAAAACCAAAGCTGGAAAAATAGTGAGACATGCTGCCACTGATATCTACAGGAACTCTATTTATTTATTAATAGCAGGAGTCAATGAAAAGAAAGTACAAAGGCTGAGATTCACAAAGGCACTTAGTTGCCTAAGCCACAGATTTAGGCAACTAAATCCATTTTTAGGCTCTGCGGCAATCCACAAAACTCCCCCTAACCCTGTAGTTACCCAAACTCACTTGGCACTGAATTTTCCAGGGTAAAAGTTCCCTGGGTTACTACCTCTGGGCATATGCATTGCTGCCTCACTCTAGGTGTCCAGATGCCTATCTACCACTTAAGTCCCAGAATGATCCACAACTGGGGGAAGACAGGAGTCTGGCCACCTATCTCACATACGGGACCTGATCTAATAGGCTACAGGATCAGGACCCATTCAAAATCTGGCCGGTGGAGGAAATGATGATGGCTAACTTTTATCCCAGTCTTTAGAGCACTCACCTGGAATGCAGGAGACCTTGATTCAATTCCCCCTCAGGCAGAAGGGGAGAAAAATATGGGAGACCCCAGTTTAAATCCTCTCAGAAAGGTGATAATTCCCACCAGACATGCCAAACCTGCGGAAAACCCACCAGAAATTGGGCTTGGTTTTGGCTTAATTGGCTTGTGAGTTGCTTGTTGACTAGTTTTTGGCTTGTAGCTTGTTGGACTTGTGGCTTCTTTTTTTTTTGATTGGCTCCCGGCAAGCAGGGGCAAGGTGGGGAGAGGGGGAAAGCAGGGGCAAGCAAGGGCAAGAGGGTGAGAGAGTTGGGGTGCACAGTGGGCCCACCACAGTCCCAGACTGCACTCCAGGGGGATCTAGTCACATATAGTGTTGGGGTTCTTAGGGCTTGGATTGTTTTGGCATTGTTTTGAAATGGGATTAGCTTGATTTTTGGCTTATTGTGAAAGTTGGGGTGCTTTACTGGGTGAAAGCTGGCAACTGTGGTTCCCACCTATGTTTAACAAGCTGAGATAGGGAGTCTTCCTCCAGCCTGGACTTCGTTCCCTAACTCTGTGGGAGTGGGGCTTAGACACACTTCTCATTGGCATCTTGCAGTGGCTAACTTAGGCAGCTCCCTGCCTATTGTGCTGGCTTTTGTGGATTCCATTTTTAGGCACTTCTCTCACTATACATTATATAGGAAGCCTAGGTGCCTAATTCAGGCTTTGTAGATGTCAGTATTGCAGTGATTTTTCTAGGCACCTAAACTTTTAGGTGTTGTAAGCTAAGTCAACCTCAATGGGTTTATATGGGCCTAAATCCCTCTGTCAGTCTGGCCCAGACAGCCATTTCCAGTAATGTCATTACATCATAACTCAGTCTCTGAGTCGGAATTTTATGTTCTTGACTGGAGAGTGGAATTTGGAGAAAACATGAAGAGGTGAGAGTCAGAGCATGAATTAAGAAACTCAATTAACTTTGCTTACTTGAAGTTCCTACATTACACACACCTTCACTTTCCTTTGAACCCAACACTGCTCAGCATCCAAAGGATGCATTTGGATTACTTGAAACTGACCTAGAGCATTTTTCTAATAATCATTGAGTGGCTGTATGTTTTTGCCCCCCCATTGACCTTAAAATTGTCTATTGATTCTAACTGTACTTACAAGCATTACACATAGCAAATTTTATACATATCTACTTAAAAATTAATTTTATAGACAGGTTTTCAGGAGTTCATTTAACTGTAACTATGGATTCCTGCATAATCACCACATCTGTTAAAAAAGGGCACTTAGAATATTAAAAGTGAGGTTCCCTTATTTTGAGACGTCTGCTAGCTCAGCAAGGCTCCCTCTGAAGTCTAAGCTCTTCCTAGCATAATGCAGCAATTAAATATGTATTACTTTTAGATAGGGTATGTGGTTAATTTGTTATTTGAATCTGAAAATCACACAGAACTAAAAGATTAAAATTATGTTCTGACTCCTGGAAGACCTCCAGGGAAGTAAGCAATGAAGTAATATGAGTAAATAAACACACTAAATGAATTTCCCAACTTATTTGAAAAAGAAACATTTAAAAGTTGGGGGGGGGTGTTGTTTTTTTCTGTTCCTTTTCTTTTAGATTTATAGTCTGGGGTCTGGTCTACACTAGGTGGGGGGGAATCGATCTAAGTTATGCAACTTCAGCTACGTGAATAATGTAGCTGAACTCGACGTACTTAGAGCAACTTACCGTGGTGTCTTCACCACGGTGAGTCAACTGCTGCCACTCCCCCATCGACTCTGCCTGTGCATCTCACAGCGGTTGAGTATAGGAGTCAATGGGAGAGTGCTCAGGGGTCAATTTATCGTGTTTAGACTAGATGTGATAAATCGATCCCCGCTGGATCAATCGCTGCCCACTGATCCGGCGGGTAGTGTAGACATACCCTAGGACAAGAGAATCAGATCCCTCAAGCATTCCTCATTTTAATTCCCAAGTTACCTATATTCCACATAAATTTGGTGTTCTCACTTCTATTGTTGAAAAATGTTTATCGGAAATAAAGAATCATGAAACTGAGGCTATAAGACAAAAATTGTTTTTATATATATACACACAGACACACACACCGTGTGTGTCATCTTCATTTTGGGTCTTTGCCATCTATTGTGTTATATATTGGAACCTTGGCCAATTGAGAGGTATGAAGAAAATTCAATAGTAGGCATTAGGCCAGAATTTTTAAAACTACTCAAAAGTAGGCACCTTGGCTAGGCATCAAATGTTGGGTGCCACTGATATTTATAGGAATTTTCACGGGGGAAAAAGGTGGATTCAGCTCTGCTTAGAAAACCTTGCCTATGTTTTTGTGGGCATTTCCCTGAATATTAAACTGTCCTTTTGACCTTCTTTACACTTGCGGTTGTGCGTAGGGCATGCGTAGCTACACACCGCAGTGAAAGGCAGGCTATGTTTGCACTCACTGCAGTATGTAGCTACATGTGGCAGCAAAAGACTCCAGCAGCGGAAGGCAATGGGGAACTGCCAAAGCCTTTTGCCACTGCTGGAATCTTTCACTGAAGCAAGGAAAGGCTCCAGCAGAGGGACACTACACAGCTAAAAACAGCAGGAGTCACTGCTTGGGCAATAGCTGTGGAGGGTATTTCCTAAGGTTCAACCGTGTAGGGCACTCTTCTGACTTAAGCCATGCCTCACAAACTACGCTGCTATTTATATCGTGTCATCTGGGCATGCAGTGTCTGTTCTCTACATGCTGCAGTAAGTGTAGACCTTCCCTTAGTCCTCAACTAAGCTGCTAAGTCTATAGGTTGTAGCCTAATCAATTATTACAGTTACAAAATTATTTATTGGGGTGCAACATACACTTTTCAAAAATAACATCTACTTAGAGTTAATTAAGAAGATGAAATTGATGAAGTACACACAGAAACTCAGCTTTAGTTAATACAGACAAATAATTGAAGTCATAGGAAAAATCAAAATACATAAATATAAAAATAAGAAATACAGTAAAGTGGTTTCCTGCATTGTTCATACTTGCAATTCCATCCATACATCCAGAACCATATTTGATAAGGATTCAGACCCTGCCCGTGTGTGGTACTCCATCTCCAGCTAACCATAGTTAAACTTCTGACCCCTGACACAAGCCATTTCTGTCAATTAAAGTCTCAATAGTTTTGATACGTCAATGCAGTTAGCTCCATGGTTACCTTATTGCAAAAGTACCCTAAGATGCTACTCTATTTCCATTTGTGGTTTACCTATTTATCACACAATGCATTACTAAACTATCACAAGATACATATTGCTAAATTTTATAATCTTAGGTCAAGCACATAATATTCCCGTTAACATACTTATGCCAACTCCTACTGGATCTCACACTGAGCCCTTAATGCTTAATACTTAAACCCTATTGCCTAACTATTTTCATACATATAATTTGGTTCTTCTACTTTCTCTTACAGTTTCACTGTCTTTATTATGTCTATATGCATGTATAACAAATAGCTTACATTTTATCGAAAACCATATACCCTCTAAGATCAAGTCAGGGGTCATTGGTTATTATTTATTCTTTATATTGCAGTCATACCTAGAGACCTCAATCAGTATCTGGGCCCCATAGGTGCTGTCTGAACACATAAGAAGACATAATCCCTGCCCAAACAGCACTTACTAGCTAAGGGATATATTGTGGCCTGGCTTGTGCTGATGTGTAGGGAGGCAAGGAAGCATAAGGCACTTCCTTATATCTTTGGGCAGGCTGCTTATACCATGGATAGCAGCAGAAGAGGATACAGACTCCACAGAGCCACTACATCACTCCCACCATGCATGTGGGCAGGACAGGTTGCGGACTGAGTGGAGCCTTGGCACCTTTCACAATATGCTAGCCAGTGTCACTAAGATGGCACGCTGAGGTATATATGCTGTTCCAGTTATAGGCCTGACCCAGGGTACTTGCCCCTCCAAGGAAACACACACAAGGCAAAAAGTGACTTCCAGTCACTCTCTGCCTTTCAATCTTCATTGGGGGCAGCACAGCAAGCCCATCCATCTTGTTTGAGTCTTGTGGCAAAGCCACAATTTAGCAGTAAGTAGACAAGACAGAGAAACATACCTCAACTTTCAGACTTGCTAATGTGTAACACAAGCTATTGAAACATGTGACAAAGGTCCGAAATGTAGAAAACATGAGTTTTGTAGCACATTATGCCATAAGTGACTGATTATAATGGTTTTAATTTTTACAAAGTGTTTTTAAGGAAGTTTTTCTCATTGTGTGAGTCAAACCAGTTTCTCAACCCAAAACAGATTAAAGGAAAACAGTGAGGGGGCCTATCCCTGGGCACACAGGGTTCTTGGACATCCATAAAGTTCCCTTTGAAAATTGTGCAGTAGACTAGCCTATATAAGACCATTTAGGTCCTTGAATTATTTAGAAACTTCTAGTCTTTGATTTCTATATATCCTTGGGACTACGCTGGAACCTTGGGAACTTTGGGGAAATTCAGATTCAGATCCCTATCCATCCACATGACTCAGGCCTGTATCTATCATTGGCCAAACTAGAACACCAAATCCAAACAAACTCAGACTCAAGCAGAAGTTTGCATTTGCATTTTAATCCATCACTGTGGTTTGGGCACATTTTCTAATTTAATGAAGTGCAAGAAATTGACAAATAGTGTACACATTAATATTACAAAACACCAGGGAACAAACACTGGGTCCTTTTGTACAGTGTAGTTAATGTTTTTTTCATAAGATCACAGGTAGGATTGTAAATTGTTGTTTAGACTTCACATGCCATAATAATGAACATATTTCACATCTGACTCCTGTCTCAAAATTAATTAATTCTCTTACTGCTTTCACTTCATTACCTAAAAAGAACCTTTTAAAACATTTAGCACATAATAAGTTTACTTTAGTAATACAAATAAATCAATAAATTCCCCTTGTTCTGCAGGAAAGGAATGTACTTTCTATATTTTAGTTTACTAGAATTCAGTTCACTCAGCAAGGCAGGAAGTATCCCAATTTCAAATTTTGAAGACTATGTTTGCTTATGCTTTCTTCAGTGCTAGTTCATTGAAATGTTTCTGTTATTACTCAATGAATCATCATCACCATTTCCTGAGCTTTCATTTCTTTTCCTACAACTTGCTGTTTCATTAATATTAAACAGCTTGTCCCTGACAGACTGCCATCAACCTCATTTTGAGCAATTTCTTTTTCACATGGATCATCCTGATTTGCAGCCCTCTAAAAAGAGACCTCTTCAGAGATGACATTTGGTAAAGATATGCTTTCATTACAGTCGTCATTTTCCAAGTCAAATTATGATAGACTAGTCTCAGTGCTAGAGCTGGTTTTCTAATAGCCCCCAAATAGTTTATTTGATGAATTTTGATACTTTTCCAATAAATTATTCAACTAGTATTTTTTCCCATTACTTGTCTAACTCTACTAAGTTGTCAGTTTCTCCTCTCTGCTTTTCATTAGCTTTTGCAACAGGACTGATTTATATGTACTTTTACTCATCTGAATAACTAAATAGATGTCATATATTTTGAATTAAATGAGAACATGTTTTATTTACAAATAGGTCCATTTGGCTGGATTTCATCCTTATATTCTACAGTACAAATTGCTGAAAGTTAATTTATCACATTTATTTAAATACACTAATAGGATTCAATATATATTTTTGATTCTACAATGAGATCCACGTAGATCCTCAAACCTATGCAAAAACCCCACTGAAATCAATGGGGCTTAACATAGGCACAATGGTCTGCCCACACAACACTCATTGCAGGATTGTTGCCTTATTGCTTTCAGATGACATTTTGCTCTCTGATGCACTAAGGGTTTGTCTACACAGTGAGCTACTGTGCGTCAAGCCATGGTGTGACTCTACAGCACGTGAAGTTACTGTGCAGTAGCCTCCTGTTTGGACATTACTACAACATTGTGAAGGTCCTAGAGTGCAGCTTGTTGTTACTACACTGTCAATTAAGCCGCACTCCAGGACTTTCACTTTGCTGTAGCAGAGTCACATGGGAAGTGATTGTGCGGCAAGCTATCGTGCTATAGATTCACAACCTGGCTTGCCACGCAGTAACTCACCACGTAAATAAGCCCTAAGTGATGTGCACTCTGAATGAAGTCAATTGGAGCCACGTGTACAGGTCTTGTGCAGAATTTTACCTTTTGTACCATATTTTCTAAGGGTTCTCTACAGTTTTACACGTGACCATTTTGTGGAAACAAATGACTTCACATTTGCATGTGAATGATAAAATACACATGCATCACTACAATCTCCATTTGTGCTCAGCGTGCGTACTATTTGCACACAGACGTGTGGTTTTGCATTGGCAAATATTGTCATTTATGTGCAACAGCAGAAATGATTGCACTCAAAAACCAATTATTCAGTTAAAAATGGTCCAAAGCATGAGAACTGTCAGTGTTCCGTATGGTATGCCCACAGCAATCTTTCTTTGATGTGTTTGCATACCATAGTTCTCATTAATCTTAATGAGATATAGACGTCCATCAATCAATTATAGAAGGGGTTCAAAGTAGAAGCAACTATTGACCCATGAGGAGTTCAAATTGACTTTCTTGGTTTCCTCAATAGCAATTTACAGCATGTTGACATATTTTCTCTTTTATGCCAGCAATTTTTAAATTTTGCCTCATCTGTCATTGTTTCCCATGGCATTCATCTTTCTGGCATGAATTGACAATTCTTTTTTCTCTTTTTGTATAGATTTACTTTCAAAGGAAGCACCTCAGTTATGTAGTTTTCATATTTTAAGACATCTGGGAAGATCACTATCTCCTTGATGTTCAAGTAAGGTATCTTTTATAGATGGATGTATTCTTTGATTTGAACAAATGATCTTCCTTTTTGGGACAGTGTGATGCATTGCTGTAACAGAATTCATGAAGTTTCATATATAGAGTATGTGGACTGTTACTTGGCTGATTTTAGCAATAAATATTCACTCCTAAATCTGCGAACCCTTTAAAATGAATTGATTCATTTCATTGTGTGCACAATTGCTATAGATGTGGATACTTCAGTAGAGTTGCATAATTAGTGGAAAAATACTCAACATGCTTGTTCATAACAAAAGCAATTTTTGAACCAAATATTATATTGCTTTTTTGTTTACTCCTAATAGAGGCCTAAAGCATTACTAGCACAAATACTTGCAGAAAGCTAATTTTTAGCTCAAATATTCAAAGAAAGCAAATGTCAAAATATATATTTGATTTTAAAATTTACACACCACAATTAACAATTGGCTTTGTGTCAGCACTACATCTGACAACGGGTTCCTTGAATTTAATAGGGTGCTGAACAGGCCCAGGGATAGGCTTGTATGGATCAAGTTGGCCCTTGGCTAATTATAAAAGTTGCATGGCATTTATCTCTGTTCTCTGATTGGATTTATACAACTAATCACCACAGTGTAAATTGCACTTCTTAAATATTTTCTACCTAAATACACATTTCAAAAACCCAAGTTATTTTGGTTAGTTAATTTACTATCATAAATTACATAAGTTACAAGTACAAAAGTTACATAAAATTCCAGTGGAATGTGTAAATTGTATATTTGAGTGGAATATTTGCTGTACATGGTTCAATTGATCTGGAGACCAAGAACTATTTACAGAAGACATTAGCAAATAATTTACAATAATGAATACATCTGAGAATTTTGTGAAGTGTTTGCTGACAATTGACCAATAGAAAAGATGCAAAATTAATTGAATACATTTATTAATTGTGAATGATTCCCTCTACTCTCATGTTTGATATGCATGGTTGAGTGAAGCAACTGTCATTTTCAATAGATAGTTCTTTAAGAGATGGAAAAGAGACTGTCTTAGAATCCTGGAATCCTTTAGAACAAATGTTGTGGGATTATGGGGATAGGGAGAAAAATTCTGGTTTGAATCCTTAGATTCCTCTCATCCCTATTGTTTTAGTTGCAGGTTTGATCCAAAAACTGTATGAAGCCTGTTTTCTAATTCAGATTAGGCTGAAATTTTGCAAGAACACGGATATCATGAGATGTCCACCATTCAAGGGCAGTTATGTCTGTTATTTTCCAGTGGATACAAAAAGTTTCTTTAGTGCTTTCTTTAGAGGAAAAAGAATAAATGTACCTCTATTACAAAACAAACTGGGTTACTAATGTGGAAATCCCATCTAATCCTATTTCTCAAAAATCTTTGTATTGCATTACTGAATGTGGGTTTCCACTCCAAATACCTTATAAACAGATTAAATAAATCATATGGGAGGTACTCCAGTTCTAGGACCATGCATCATTATTTTACTGTGTGAAACCTGCTTTGTTGGATCATATGGCAACCAGAAATGTGTTGATATGCAGTGATAAAAACCCTTCGATAAAATAATCAGATTAAAAAAACATATGAATTTTAATTAATCGTGTTTAAGTGTACCCAAAATGTACTCTTGCACAAAGAAGGGCTACTACTAGTAATCAGAACTCTTAGTTATTGCTTCTTTATCTCTCTCCATTGCTTGCTTGAGTAAATAGCTGGAGGACTGCCAGGATGGCAGGTGGGGATATCTGGAGAAGGTAAATTATATTATTGTGACAACAAAATGAGCTGAAGTCTTAGCACTGTGGAGTCACATTTTTACTTTTTCTAGAAAATACTGATTTTTTTACATCCTTCCAAAGGCTGCTCTACAACTTCTGTTCTATCCCCCTCCACTATCGTTGCCTTCCCACTTCTTGTCCATCATGGTATCCAAGTGCTACACTTGGCATGGGAAGTGGGTTTTCTGGACACCATCTCTACAAAGCATGGGAAATTAAAGTAGTCCTGACTGAACTACAAATGCAGTGGCAGCAAGCAGTTATACAGCACCAGTAAGAAGCCCAAACTGGTTTTATTAAAGAGATATTTTCCTCCAATACAGAGTAACCATGAGGAGATGGTCTGACTGATGTCTGGCTCCCAAAGGTTGTACTGCGATCATGCAGATCATAAAGAGGATATGGAAAACCAACCAGGCAGACTCATGGTATAGCCAAAC
Source organism: Trachemys scripta elegans (assembly GCF_013100865.1). Lineage (NCBI taxonomy): Eukaryota > Metazoa > Chordata > Testudines > Emydidae > Trachemys > Trachemys scripta. The sequence goes on from NC_048303.1 coordinate 83,201,161, forward strand.
ATTATTACAAGAAGGTTTACTCAGAACTAACCTTAGCCAAGCTTATTCATATCACCTGTTTCATGAGGGATATGTCTACGTGTCCCCAACTGTTACCTTCTGACTAAGGGTTCAAGTGGATTGACTTTGCATGGGAGATGTCCCCATACATTATCACAGCAAGTAGTCATTGTGATTAAATTCGGGCACTCCTAGACTCTATGAGATTTTTACTCATGGCTGCCCAAAGGTAAATGACACAGGCAAGAAGGAAGCCAGATCCTCTGGCAACAACAGAAATCTTTTAGAATTGAGTCCTAAAAAAGTTTCACAGTTGAGGAAAGAAGGAGAGCATGCTTCATAGGAAGGTATATGACAGAGAGGCAGAGTCTTCTGCTAACCACCCCTGTTAGTAGGTGTTGGCAACCTTCATGGAAATGATGACTGATTCCAAACTCCCTTTGGCAAGTGTGGTTCATTAGCCCCATCCTGAACATAAAGGAGATGAGTCTGGCTCTTTGGTAAGAGGCAACTACAGTTTGGGACAGAAATAGCCCAGATTCATCAGATAAATTAATTACTTCCCAGCACTAGCCAGTTAAAGTTACCCGTTTACCTTATCTAACTTTCAGTATTCTAATATGTTTGAGGACTATATTCAATTACAGTAGTGTTGTTACTAAGACTGAGCTCAAAACCATATTAGATATAAATGAGATACTATACTCCAATATCTGTCTAGGTTTTTATAATGTGCCCATCAACAGCTAACAAGAATAAGGAGCAGCCTATCTCATCCTTTTTCTCAATGGGAGAAGTTAATTGTTTTGGTTTAAAGTGTTCCTTGTTTGGTTGAAGTTTTTTTTTATTTCAAGAGAGTTCAATCTAGCAGTTTTTCATGTGGGTTCTCTGGCATCAGAAATATGGAGCAGGGTTTAAACAAGATGGATATTCTGTAATTAATGTCTGTATAGTCTGTCTTAATGTCTGCTTACAGTTGAAGCAGACACAGACTTTGTTCCAGAGGAGAAAACTTCAGATAGTTAAATTACTTTCCCCTAGTTTTTCAATGTGCTGAAAGTTTAAGTAGGAACAGAGCCAAATTAATTATTTTATATTATATATGGGTGTATGTCTGCCTCTTATAACTGATATTTATATGCGCATATATCAAGCATTCATTGCAAGAGGCAGACAGCATTTTAAATAATATACATAATATATATAGCTGAGTTGCATCTCCAGCATGGGTCTGTCTCTTGCAACTGTGTTCTTGGATTGTGATTGTATGTACTAACATCTATAAATATGCAAACAATACACACTATTTTCTGAGTGATGAAGAAAGAAGCAGTACATAAAATTACAATCTAAGGACACAAGAGGCAGATTGTAAGTAGTTATCTGTAGAAGTAGAATAAATAAATGTAAAAAATGGTTAAAATTCCTACACGTTACATATGAAATCAGCATGGTGCAAAGAACTGGATGGTTTAGCAGCTAGATTATTAGGAAGCCAAATGGCGAAGCCTGTTTCATATCCGACTTTCCATGTAAAGAATATACCACACTTAACTAAACCAGTTATCCAGTACAGCTTGTGAGACTTCAAGGGTTTTTCATAAGAAGTCATGAGCTTTGTCACCCTGACCAGCCTGTAACTCAGTAAGATTCCTCCTTGAGTTTTATTTTCAAGTTTACTATTATGTAAGCCCAATGCAAAATAATATTTTAATAGTTTTAAACTATTAAATATTAGTAAATAGCTTGAAATGTTATTGTAAAATAAGGGAAGCTTGATTTTCCCCATAATTTTCTCATGACAATCAACTGCCATAACTTCCCTTCCCCCCCTAACTAAAGACATGACTTCCCCAATTTTTATCATGACAAATAATTTAGTCTTACTCATTATCTACCTTAATTCAAGCTATAGAGATCTTAACTTGTACAGGTAAGGCTAAAATTAAAATGTTTTATCTCGTTAGTTGTTCTCTAGAGACCTGAGACCTGATTTTCTTCTTACATTGGTAGGAATCAGACTATACTGAAGTCAGGGTATACATGGGTGCAAATTTCTATGTAAGAGAAAAATCAGATCCCTGGACTCCAGAGCAATCCAGTCATGTGTCTGAAAGTACTAATTTGCTGATTTGTGTCCCCAGGGCAGGTCTGTATTAATGATTCCCTTTCTGTATAATTGTATCTGTACTCTTAAATAGCTCCCATGTAGGATCTGATACTATGTGTTAGAACCATTAGTACAAATAGACATATTAGAAGTTTGCCTCCATACTCCTTTAATTGATCTCCTTTAACTGGTCTCTTCAGTTGTGTGCTCAGCTTCCCAATTATCAATTTATCTTTGATTTGCAGTTCTGACTCTTCAAATAAGTTACCAAAAACATTATATAATCTGCTATCACTTTTTTTTAAAAAACAAGTTCAAATATTTATTTATAAAAGGAAAACAATTAAGCTTGAAAAACTGGAACTGAGTTATTTCTATAAAACAATTGAGGAAGCAATTTTATTATGTGTTAACCCCTGTTTATCCAGAAATTGTGTAAAATGTTCAATGTTATATATCCCAGTCTTCATTGGGAGATATAATTCACCAGATGAATAGTGGATTAATGTAAAACGGGACTAAGAGAAAGGATTGGTACCATAAATAGGTTAGACCACCTCCAAATATCTTTGCTTATACACAGATAATTTTTTCACTTCATAGAAGTTAGTGGACATCCTTCAGAATTCTAATATGGGAATTTTGTGGTTTTGCAGAATGTTGGGTGGTTGTTCTGAATGTCTGGTAACTAAGCAAACAGCATTTTTGATATTACAGAACAAATCAGACATGTAGCTTAATCTCATCTGTTAAAATTGTACCAGCAGCAGTGAAAATGCCCAGATTTCACTGTCTTTGGAAGTCATAAGTGCACATATCTGACCTTAACCCCAAGTGTGTTTTCTTTTTTTAAGGGTACTCTTGTCAGCTATACAATCTTTTAAAATATGTACAAAATAAGTTCAGACAGTGGAATGACAGTGTGTATGCATGTATAACAATGCATGCTGCATGTGTAACAGTGTTTTTAAGAGATCTTATCCTAGCGTACAAAGTATTCTTAAGGAGTTTGTTCTTGCTGTTATAAAGGAACCTCGAGTTCTACTCCTTTCCTTTTCATACTTTAAATAAGTTTTAAAGTAGTTAATATTGGAATTCTTGTATTAACCATCTACCAGACTTCAGCCAAGAAAGAAACATTCACCTATTAGTATTTCACACCTATTTAAAGTTAAGCCTCCTTTTATGCAGATAGTGTAGATCGTTTCTTCCTCTGTGGAAGAAGAGGAGAGAAAGGAATGTTTTCTTCTTGAAGTTCATGACACAAGAAAGAGATCTTGAGCATGACTCTGCTACAGAACTTTATCACCTCTTCTGCATGTGTTCCTTTAAAAAAAAGTATGTTTCCACTATTATTGCTGTTGACCTTATTGAGTTTATGCTTTCAGATAATTTTCTTATCTCCTGTGTGCTGATAAACAACGTATTTGCGTCAGAAAACACAAATAGAGGGTGATTTAAATATATTTCTGTTTCATGTTCCTTATTTTAATCTCAAGGGGGCCTGATCTGAAGCCTATAGGAAGTCATTTGGATTCTTTTCATTGACTTCAATGGAGTTTGGATCAGGAACTTGAAGTTGTTTAAGAAAAAAACAGACATTTTCAGCCTAAGTCCCTTTTGAACCTATACCTTAGAATGCACTTAAAATTAAAATAAAAGGCTTGAAACAAATTGAGAACTTGGTAATCAATAAAATCCCTCTGAAGACTGTGTGATCAGAATCAATCACGCCCCCAACAGAGGTAATCAAGCTTAAATGTAACATTAAATTCAAGAAGAAATACCCAACACAGGAGCAATTTGCACTCAGTAAGTGTGTCAACAGGGATTCTGCAGTAAAAATCTTTTGTATCCTCCTCTAGTACATTGAGGACTGAAGTTAATTTGATTGTAAAAAGAAGAAATCAAAATGTATACCGTAGTTAGTCTTGAAATCAGAAATCAGACCTGTTAAAAACTGAAGAAATAAGTTGCTACATTCTTGCAAGAAAGGGTAGTTTTGCTTGAGTGACAGTAAATAAAGTGTTCAGAACCAGGACTACCTATCGTAGACATGATAATAAATTATAGACTTTTATTAAATGAGTATTTTCCTTCCATAAAAGAGTGAGTCAGTATTTTGTATTCTGCAGGGTTTTTTTCATGTTTATGGAAATGTGTATGGCAAATCATAAGTGGGCTACAAAACTCGTCTACTAATCTGCCAACTTTGTCTATATCTCAAAACATGTAAACAAACTTAGGCCCAGAGGGTAGTCTATGTGCTGCACACCTCCTCTTGGCCAGGAGTGGCTCTTCAGTACCCTGCCTCAGTCTCCCTTCTTCCTTTGCTCCTCAAACTTCACATACAGTATTTTCTCTGTGCCAACACCACTTCATCTATTAATAGCAAAATTGCAAACAAAACTCAAAGTCCAACTCAATTCCCTGCTTATGGAACGCCACTCCATGGCCAGAGTCTTGTTCTCCTGGTTTCTCAAACTGTCCTGCAGACATCTGTTCTCTGCAGCTTACAGGAGCCTTCTAACTCTTTGCCACAGCTCCTTCCTTCATAAATACCCAGATGCCTTCCCTGAAGCCCAGTTGAACAGAAGGTAATTAGTAATAGGTGCATTGTACCCAGCTCCCTCTTAAAGGGGCCAGTCCCCAACCCTGCAATGGGAAACATGCAGATGTAGACCCCTGCACCTATGTGGAGTCTCATTGTAAAAAGCTACATGTCACCAAAGTCTTTCCTAGAATTTATACCATCTGCCAACCAAACCAGCCTTTGTTGAATCTAGGTGTGCTCTCTTTTGACCCCAGTCCAAATACCATTCACTAAAAGACTGTTTTCGTAACAAGTGTATTTGTGTTTGAGAATGATAACTCCAAATTCAATAAGAACTCTGATATTTGGAGAAATCTCTCTCTCTCTCTCTCACACACACACACACACACACACACACACACACACACTCCACCCATCCATCACAAGCCAGTGCCTTCATTTCTTGCCAATCTTTCAGCTTTATATCAGTCACAAACAGCTTGACACAAATGAGTTCAGAGTATTGTTATCCATTCCCATGTTTTACATTGGTAACATTCTTGATAAATTCCACAAAATAGTCCACTTCTTCCCATGATAAAACATATGTCAAGTCAGCCCAGTAGAACCCATCCAAATGAAAGCTACTGTCCAACAGAGAAGGTATTACTAAATCATAAAAAAAAAATCCACCAGGTTTTCAGCCATGATCAGAACAATATCCCCTTTTCAAATCATACAGAAGATGTCCCACCCCAGAAATAAAGCTTTTAATGCATCTGCGTGGTCTAACAAGGCAAGGACAAAAACAACCTAGGACTGCTAGTGGCCTACATGCCTCTGACTGAAGACTCTGCTGACTTCTTGGAAGAAGCACAGGACTGGAACCTGCCAACATAAGGTTTTGATCACCAAAGTTGATCATCATATAGACAATACCAAAGCGATTCTAGCATTTTATCATTTGACCCGTATAGAAACCATGAGCATCTCACCTGCAGACCCTCACACTCAGCTGGGGACACATGTGGGAAATACCACAGCCATTCTACTCTCTGGCTTGATTACCTCCATGTCCAGGAGATCCTCCATCTCATTTAGGGAATGAACTAGACCATGGATCACTGTCAAATTTCAACAGATTGTTAGACTACTGATGATCTAAAATCCACTCCAAATCCCTCTATTAACAGCATAAAGACTCCTTATTGGATACCACCAATGCAGTAAAAGAGGCAAATAGAACCTTCTGCTCCTTGACCACCACAGTTATAAATTACAGACAGCAGAATTATTCTGGATAGTGAAGTAGATAACCTGGACTGGATAATACAAACATCAGACCCAAACACCAACCTCTGCAAAGAGCTCTCCCCCTACTTTGTGAAAGAAATCAACCAAAAACAAGAGAAACTGACTAAGGCAGAAAGCCCAAGAACTAGATAAGCCCCATCCCTACCACCCTTCTCAGAGTCTGGCGCCATCACATTCTCTGAAGCTGAAGAATCTTGAGAAATATTTGAGTTGCCACCTGCAAACAGATTTTTGCTCTTCCTAGCTCCTGAAAGTCAAAGTTCAACCATGCTCACTATTAACAGAAATTCTTATGCCTCTTTCAGAGAAGCTAACATGTCAATGCTTTTGAAAAAAGCAAGTCACCTTAATCGTCAAAGCCCACATTCAATGCAGATGACCTTTCAGACACTCAGGAATCTGTGGAGTACTTTAGGGATCATTTACTTCTTGGATTTTCTCACCTCCAGCTTCTAACCCCTAAGCATAGAGTCCCAAACTATATAGCATTTGAGTAGAGGGGCAGCTGCAGAGTCAAGAGAAAAAGGGGAAAGCATGCCTCAATAGACATTGATCATCTCCAGTCAATTGCTGGGCTCCCTCTGACACCGAGTTCATTCCTTTGTTTCCTCCAGAACAGAGGGGAGCACAGACCTATTATCTATAGCAAAGCCATCTGCTTAACAGGCTTGTACATTGACATGGCATAAAGCGTTTTAAAATCATTCCGTTAATTTTTGGCTCATCGAACTTTAACTTAATTTATTTGATAAATGAGGTATGTTTAGACTAATTATTCTATAAAAATCATTTTCCATAATCACAACTTACAAGCATAACATTAGAACTATAAATGAGAAATACATATGAAATGGAGATTCTGCTTTGATTGAGATGTTTACTGCATGTTTTTGAAGGCATTTATACTGCAAACAATCAACATATTAGTCAATAATTTTGTATTCACTTGGCCATATTTTACATGATATGATTAAGCACTTCTGCACTCCAATGAAGACTTTGTTCACCTCAGCATATATAACATGAGCACTATGACAGGCAAGTAAATCATAATGTTGACCCCAGGCTCCATCCCACAAGCCTTGTGAAAGAGAGTAGCAAGTAAAAGTTGTGCCCTGCATTTCCCATCTGGTCATTGCATTTTGAGCATGAACCTATATGTAGTCTGAATTTGGCACAGAAGTTTATTCATGCATATCAGTTACTCCACTTTTAAGCGAGAAGGATCTCAAAGTAAAAAACCCGTTAGCATGGCCCAAACTCTGTTTCAGGGATGGACTTTATCTCTTCTCCTTCTGACCAAACAGAAGCTCCTCCAGTCCATGTCTAGGGCTCCACAGGTTTAGGGTAGTGTGATTACATGGATAGGTGGTAGGGATGAGGATTGTCTCCTTTAAGAAGTATTGTTCCCTGGCAAACACACAGGAAAATGCCTGAGGTAAAATTAATGCTGAGCCTGGAATCCTTCTCAGTGCTATCAAACCCTCTTGGAAATGATATGATGGGGAGGGTGTGGGCATGGACACAGAGACGTTGACCACATGGTTTTTATTGGAGCCAGATCTCCAGGGGACTGGTGGCAGAGGCTCCAAACTGGGCCGCCCAGAGGATTCAGGGGGTCTGGGGCAAAACCATTTTGGGGGCCCCTTCCATAAAAAAAAGTTGCAATACCATAGAATACTATATTCTCGTGGGGGCCCCTGTGGGACCCGGGGCAAATTGCCCCACTTGCCTCCCCCAACCCCCCTCGGCAGCCCTGGCTCCAAAGCTTATCCACATGAACACCCTAAGATCCACAAGATTCCACACATGAGCATAATTGTCCAGTCTCACTGACCATTCCAGTGAGTTGATTTAGCTTTCTAATGGTTTTCCCATATTTCATTAACTCATTTCGTTTAAAACATGGAGAGGACTTTGGGTCATTCTCAGTCTCTTCCTGATGAAGAAATAGAGCCCAGCTGCTGATGCTGGGAGTCACTGCAAAGATGCCAACATTTTAAAAGTGTTTTAAGGGAAACTCTTCAAATATATTAGGCCATCTGGGTTTTGTCTGTATTTTGGTGCATATGGTAGTAGTGCCTAAACACTGACTAATTAACAATCACCCCTGCAGTAGGCAAATGTTATTCTTTCAGTTAGTTCCACTCCTAGACTTTGATCAGCATCCACACAAGAGAATAAATCCTCTGACTCTGAGTAGTTCTTGCTCCCTCTACCCTGAGCAAATATTGTCAGGGCTTTGGGAAAGGCTAGTTAACATCATAATTTTAAAAAAATCTTCCAAAGGATCAGTTTTTAAGCTGTTTGTGAGTAAAATTCCCACTTTTGTGTGGATAGATAGCTTCAGCACTACTACCTGGTACCACAGAGTCTGCAAGGAATAGTTCCTTTAGTGGAGCATTGCAGTGGAAGGACCAGAGATCAATGCTATCAGGAGTAAGAACTAATATCCATGGTCATAACATAATTATATTTACTTCCAGCTTTTTCATATTTAAATACAAGACCAAGAAGATACTTGATGGAATTGAAAGGCAACAATTTTCAAATGGATAAAAAGATGTTTTCATGCGCAATATATAAAATAAATAAAATTCATTGCCACAGGATATTATTGGTATTAAATAAATTAGTAAGATTTTTAAAAATATTAGACACTTAATATGACTAAGAATGCTCTCTGCAGCTACAGGAGTTAGGATAAAATTACAAGTACCAGGTACATGTTTGCAATATTGAAATACGAAGGAATTATTGTAATAAAGGGCGTCATGCTTCAGGGCATAAACTAATCACGAGTCTGATATATTCTTTCCATGATACAGCTCCTTGTCTCCCTTTGAAGGCATGTATGTGCAACCCTTATGCCAAGTGTCATTAGCAGTAATAATGGCCAGGTTCAAAATGTTGCCTAGGGGTTCTATTTAAAAATAAAATACGTTATTGGCTTGACCTATGGTCAGATTCCCACTTATGGTTCTGGGAAAGGAAAATTTAATCTCCCCAAACCCTTGTAATGGTAGTTATTTTCCCCTACTGTAGACATTCTTGGACTCTGGTTAACACAGGTACACACCAAAACACTGTTTACGATACATGAACAAAACAATAACAAAAATCAACAAATGAATACACTAGTTGACTGGTGACCAACCCCTCTGAACCTCTGACTTCCATGAGAAACTCCACTTATCTGTAACTCCAGTCCAAGCTCCACTTTGCAAGGGCTTCCCTCAACTGAAGACTTGCTTCACTCCTGTCTGCTGCTGAGCTGTCCAGTGGAGTTTACACTGCTCCAACAGGAGGAGACTTCAGAAGAAATCTCTCTTCTCCAAGGTAGGACTCCAAAAAGATACCTGTATATCTCTTGTGCTTCTTCCGCCTAAATACCCAATCTGGGACCTTAGCCTTTCAAATTAGGGTGGCTCACTTCCCCCATTGAATAAACCCTATACGTTATACTCACAGATACACCCTAAAATTACACAGCATATTTATTTTTAAGTGTGGTACACAGGGAAACTCCAGATTGTGCAGTTTTGCAGACTTCATTGGAACTCCTGAACCATATGCAAATTAAACCTGACAGCTGCCACTCTGATTTTCCAGTTTACTAATAGGAGCTGCCAGACATCTGGTAGGAACACTTCCTCAATTCCCCCACTTCTCATCTAGAGGGAGGCAAATAACTTATTTCCCTACGCCTTATAGGCCTCAGGCTTAAATATGGTCACTACACATTTATTTTTATATTAATATTTCAAAACTCAAGGCATGTACATCTCATATTCAAGTGCTTACCTATGGACTGTAGATTACTCATCAAAACACTCTATTTATACACATCTATCTATGTAGGTACTTATATGCTCCCTATCGTCATACTGTCTGAGTCCCTGCCAAGTATTTAAACATAGGAATAATACTCTCTTTATTCCTTCTCAACCTGTAAGAGAAATAGCTCAATTGCTTAAAAGAGTTATATATATGTTTGTTTGTGAAAAACTTAATGAGGGAAAGCTAAATGTTAGACATGAGTTTAGCCTTGAAAGTAGTAAGTTCTGTGGTCAGGCTTATCTAGAGGAAGTGAGTCACTTTAGAAAATGAACCAGTTTTCCAAAGTATTTAAAACAAATTATCCATAAGCTGAATACTATAACCAATGTACAAACTCACACAAAGGAAGCCGGTTTTGTCACATTTCAAAAGAATTCAAAAGATTTACAGAACAAAAGCTAGTAAATGCAAAGCTCTTTCACAACAGTTGTTTCTTTTACACTGGTACAAAGTCTGCTGCTTTAAGGCAAATCAGCCCAAGCTTCCAAGTATACTTCTCAACCCTTAGTGTACTTACTTGTGAAAGGATTGTTCTGACCCAAATATGCCTGATTTTTGTTCTTACTGGTAAAAAAAAAAAAAAAAAAAATCTCATTCAATGGCCATTAAGCCTGTCTCAAGGTTTTTAGTAGGACTTTTTTATTATTATTATTATTATTGTTGTTGTTGAGACTAAGAGGTACTGTATGACAAAGTGGTCTCATCCAGATCTGAAATCATCTGTTAATGCCAAAATTCTAACAATGGACTTAAATAAAATAATTGAGTGGGGAGGGGGGTGCAAAGCAGGAGCTCCTTTTTCAATAGCTGCCATGGTCATGGCAAGAGTGTGCACTCAGGGCTTGTCTACACTTACAGCGCTGCAGTGGTGCAGCTGCACCGGTATAGCTGAGCTGCTTCAGCGTTTAGTGAAGACGCTACCTACATCTAAGGGAGAGCTTCTCATGACATAGCACTATCTGCACCAGGGATTAGATAGGTATAACTACATTGTTCAGGGGTGTGGATTTTCCGAGGCATTGGCAGTCAGTGGCAAAACTCATATGATTTTGGTAAGGTAAGGACTTCACTCAATATTTAAATCTTTCACAAGACAAAAATAGCCAGATACTCTCTACTATTAAGTCAGTTGTAAAAATACATTATAAAAAAAGGAAGAGGGAACAATATATAAAAATGAGATCCAGAGATAGGAACAGTATAATATTATCTACAGTTATTTCAGTTCTTGTCTCTATTATAGGATTGGTTCAAAACAAAAGCCTGATATTTTACCCAGTAGGTGTATCTAAAATGAAAGTTTAGGTTAATATGAAGAAAAAAACAACCTATTCTCCCCCCCACACACACACACTTCTTCTTCAAGCTCTATTCTTCCATCATCTTAGTCACTAATGATGAAATTCTTCCCTGGCAGAGGAGAACTAGCATGAGTGGTGCATAGACCTTGTGCTGACTCTCTCCACAGGAGAGGATTTAATTTCTTATAAATCTTTAATGTCTTGGTAAATAGCTCTTAGTTTTGCAGGATATAGTATGGCTGTTTCAACATTAATTGTATAATGAAGTTCATATAGCAGTGGAGTGACCTGGAGTACATCTGGGGAGAAATTGTCCCTTTTCCTATTCAAATTAATCTCCCTTTTAGTTGCATGCAGTATCCTTCTAGCACTTAGTGGCAAATCCTGTTCCCAGTGCCCGGGCACAGTAGAATAATCTACCAGACTTGGTTTGTCCATCTTTTAAAATGGCGCTAGGTACTTTCAACAGAACTTTGGGCACCCAGCAGGCTTCATTACCACACTGCATGTCTCACTGTAATACTAGTAATAGTCAGTATCTCATCAACTAGAGCACCCAGCAGTTAAGTTACTTGTAACTTAACTGCCCATGAAGTAATTGCAGTGGACATTATTACTCCATCAATTCTAATGTCTGAAAAATCAAACAGGAATATTTCTGTGGACATCCTTATTATTTCTCAGTGAACAAAAATGTAATAGTCTTCACAACAACAGTTAGTGGACTCCTAATCCGTGCTTAATACATCATCACAATTTTTGAATGTAAAAAAGGCTTGAGTTCTTTTGAAGACTCCATCACAGTTCGTAGGAGGTCTTCAGAGCCTCTCAGGAAGCTTTATGACTATTTTAATGTCTAGGTCTTTAATATTCTTCTGTTTACAACCCATGCTATCAATGCCTCATTTTCAATTATATACATTACAAACCATGCAAGTTGTTTTAGTTGAGAAAGGGAGAATACATTTCCAGCAAAGGCCAGTCAAGATTAAAGACAGGCCTGTTTAATATGAATGTGTTGAATTAATTACTGATGAACTCTAGCAAACTCCAATGGTCACTGCAGCCACACCTAGCTGATAATGAATTAGTGTGTGAGGCAAAGCAGTATGGTACAATCAGATTGTCTTCATTGTTATTAAGACTCCTTATTAATTAGAGAACTCACAGGGCTTTAACTCTAATTGCTTTCCTTATCTCTGATAGTGTAAAGTGGATATCTGACTGATCTTCTATATTGCTTATCTTTAGCAAAAAGTCCAATTAAATGCTCTATATAGAATAAAAGTTCTTGGTAGTTCAATAGAGAGCATTCTTGCCTGCAAGCAACGTGGTTGTATATGGAAGTTTATGCTGACTTTAAGGAAAGCTTTTGGCATCTAGGATTTTCAACATAAGCTTCCATATACAGACATCTTGCTACTTCATACTTGCCCTTCTCCTTCCCTCCCACCTTGCCCATTTGTTGACCTTCCCTTCAAAGCCTCCTAGGAAAAGTGCCCAACATTCTTTCATCCTTGAGTTGTCTGTCCACAATGGAACTGCAGTACCCGACAACCACAGGTGCTTCCTGAAGCCTTAGTAAACTTAGTTTGAAGATGCAGAGTTTTTAAATAAGAGTGCATTGTAGCTCTGCACTGCTTTGTTCAAGGAGCAGAGCCATTATTATTTTTGCGGTATATGAGCTGCGTCCTTGTGTGGTGAGTAGGAGGAGTAGGAACAAGGAGGGTGTACTTGGTCAGCAATGGTGTATCAGGCTGGCTGTGATACCTGGAAAACAGGAAAGAAGCAATGGGGCAATTTATTTTTTAAGAATGTAGTTAATAAGACGTCCCTCTGATGTTATGCATGTACCCACTGTACTATCTGTTATTGTTTTTTCTGTGTTTTCTAATTAGATTGTATGTTTTTCAGATAGGAACTGTTTCTATTTATGAGATTGTTTGCACAATGTCTAATGCAATAGGACACTGAACTAGGCATTTGGGTAATTCAAGTAACAAAAGTAAACACTTCTACTTAGTACTTTATCTACTATATTTTTCCAGGTGGTGATCAGGGTTTCTGCCACAAGTTAAAATGACTGTCATGGAAATTATAATTTAAATCCAGTGACATTTAGAATGAGCCACAGAAACACTGGTTCCCTGCTTTTCTCTCTCTCTCTCTCTCTCATCCCCCTTAGTTTGCATGGTCTATTGCTCCATAACTTGTATTACAATATCATGAATCAGTGCCAGGGCTGTGGGTATTCTCATATATAAAGATGAGGGTGTTCATCATGTGCATTTTGAATGTCTTTTTTGTTCTCCTTCTCCACCTTTTCCTTGATAGTTTTTTGTTCCTCATCAAACATATACTTTTGCTGGTGAAAACCTCCTGTTTTCTCTATGGCAAAAATTTGTAAAACTGCATAGTATAAATGGATATGTATTTTTTGTACATCTTTATTAATTACCAACATACAGTGTAGACATCCACAATGTGAAAATAAGTGAAACATGGGTGTGGCCCCAGTGATTGGCTTCAATGCAAGAAAGCATCCCTATCCACGAGGAAGCACATGTTTAATGTGCTTAAGTGCCTTCCTGAATAGTGATGGTCATAAGCACATGTTTAAGAGCTTTCCTGGCTCAGGACCAAGCTACTATTATCAACGTTGTCATGCAAATATTTTATACTTCTGTTGCTTGTCCTTACACTAAACGATATTTACAGCATTATGTACAGCATTAAGGATGTAGGAACAGTATTATTAATTTGTAGAAGAGCCCAAGGTCCCTGATCATATTCAGGGCCCTTTTGTTCTAGGCTGTTTACACAAGCATACAAAGATTCAGTCTCTGACCCAAAGAGCTTAGTCTCTTTTAAGACAACATGTATGATATGAGAATAACAAGCTATTGACGTGGAAAGAGAGGGAGGACGATGGTAACATTGATAGGAAAATGGAGTTACTGAGGCCAGTTACATGCCCCCATAGATGTTTTTCAGTCTAACAAAGGCAAGTTGAGTCATGTCTTCTCTGAACCATCACTTCTGACTGGTTTGTCAATACACAAAGCATACAATGAACTTGTAAAAGTTCCACAGGCCTTACATTACAACCAGCACCAAATCTCTCATAGAAGATCTCAGGGAGTGCAGTCTACAATAATGTTGCCATTTGGTTCTGAAGCTAGGATGATCTTCTGCTGGATGACTTTCCCCCCTTTCACTTTTTCTTCATGACTAACTCCTGAAATCATGGTCTGGCATTACGCTGGAGTGAATCGGGTCTTCAAAGGTTGAATACAAATTCACTCTAATACTGCACTTGCATGGAGCTATTCTGATTTATGGCTGTCAGCAGAAGAAATATATAAAGCAAATATTTTTGTGCATTCACTTGGTAAAAACCTGATATTGCACTTTTTAAATCCAGCTTGATAGGATGAGAGTTTTAAACACATTAGAACACTTTAAAAAGCTATTGTGAAATGCATGAAAGTCTTATATGCACTAAGTTATAGCACTGCCATTCACATTACTGCAGTTAAGGTGCTGTGAGCCTTTCCATTAAAAAAATCCTATTTTCAGCGTTTTATAACTCAGCTCTAAAAATTCACGCTGGACTGAAACTTGGAATAAGAGGTTACAACCTGGAACCATTTCAAGGTAAAGATTCTTTTCAAACAATTTATTGGATTAGCTTTGATTGGCAAAAGTAGAACAGAAAGAAAAGTTCATTGTGAAGACATTTTGCAATTCATAAAAATCACAAACACCCTTATGCGAATTAACGAGTCAGTGAATGGAAAAGCACAATTTCACATAGCTGTGTTACTGCATGACAATTACATTTATGAACCTCATGGGCCAAATTCATCCCTGGCATTGAAACCTCTTGCACCAGGGCTTGATTTCACACACACACACAAATTAACAGTAATGTCGAGGATATGTTTATATAAATAAAGTTAATTATCAATGACTTGTGTTGAAATAGTTATTTGATTACCATTTATTAGCTAGACAACTCCCAAATAAAATGGACCTCCACTTTCAGCTGTTTTTAAACAGGTTTCACTTTGTCTTGTCTTTAACTTCTCCTTGATGGAATGTAGAGTCCCTTCCTCATCTTATCTTCATGTAGTTTAAAGATAAGAATTAAGAAGCAATGTAGTGATCCTTTATGTGACAAGTGAGGATCAGCTCAGCTAGTTAAGGTTCCAAAGCAAAAGCTTATGCTGCAGATTGTCATCTGATTTTTTTTAAGGACAGTTGTGAAAGCTTTTATTATTAACACAAAAATTAACATTGGGAAAAATGAATTCTAAGATCTTGACTTCAGAAATGTTGTGGCAGTGTGTTCCGCAAGTTAATTAGTCATTGTGTAAAAATAAATACATTTCCTTTCTTCAGTTTTAAATGTACTGTCCCGTTGTTCTTGTGATGAGAAAGTATAAATGAGAACTCTTGCTTCACTTCCTCTTCACAGTTATTCATCTCCTTTCTAAACTTATCTTTTCAAATTCTAAGGCTTTAATAAGTTTAGTCAACTGTCTTTGGACTAGTTCTATTCCTACCGTACCTTTACTGAGATTTTAAAATATCATCACAAGACAGATGCAAAGGTCCAAATTTAACCACAACTACTGCCTGTTTTAAACACTCTACTCAACTACATCTACACCTTGGGAGCTTTGCTATATATATGAACAGATAATGAAAGTACCATTTAAAATATATTAAAGATCTGAAGAAGTGGCACCACAATGGGTGTGTGATGTGTGCTTAGTTTCAATGTTTGTTACACTTAGAGGCCTGTGGCCACTTCCATTCTGGTTCCATGATATGAGGATGATGCTATGAAAAGATTCAAGATTGTATTGAAAAGTCTTCATGCAACCTGGAATCAGGATACATCAAGGCAGCCTTAAAGCACAATAAAGCATTTATGAATTAATGGAAGTGGACAGAATCAGTGAAGGAAGTCAGGGATCAGGAGGGATGGAGAAGGAAGAGCAGAAAAAGGGGTGCATGAAACAAATGTAACTGAAGCATCACATGTTCACATTAAGTTATACAGTACTCTTGGAAAACTCAATGACTAACCTGGATTTTGCTTCTGTCACTGCAATAGATGCACTTCTACTTGTATTGCCCTGAAGAATATAATGACAAAGTGTTGAGAGGGAAATTGAGTTGAAGTTATGTGTGTAGGTCGGGTATTTTTCTACTTGGTCTCTTTTAGGCAATTGTCCATTGCCTTTCCCAAGTCTCTTATCTGAATAAGGCATTTGAACAGCCTTTTGGATATTCAGTTATGAACCAGACAGCAAAAATAGTTCTTATGGCTACCAACACAGTCAATAAAAAGCGGAAGGACTCAAGAGAACAGAAAAAGGTAAGATTTGTGAGGTTTAAAATAAACTATCAAATACACTTAAGGCTAGTAAAGTGTTATGCTTTATCCATGCAGAACTCAATCATCTTAGAAGCAAAACCAAGCTAGCCTCAAAATCAACATATATTTTATTTTAATTATATTTATAATTAGAATGTGTTCTACGTGAACAACTTTTGTATGACAATGAATAAGCGTAGAACTTGTTGAGAGTTCATTGTATGGTCTCCCCATAATGCCTTAAGCTCTGTATCCAAGCATAAATTGAACATTGTAGAGGCAAGTTCACCAGCATAAGCACATCATATATATATCTGCATACCTGACAGTCTCATCTCTCTTGCTCACTAACCGTTTCTGCAGTAACTCTCCAATTATCAGGAAGACATAATAGGGGAAAAAAGAAAAGCGCAAAAGAAAATGTAACAGGGGTCAATTTTTTTTTTTGTCAGTTTCAGTACAAAGGAATGTTGCTGCCCTCTCTTCCACTGCTACAGCTGAGGCAATCACTGCTGCTAGTATTTCTACTGTTGTTGAAGAAGGTGTCCCCTTGTCTTTTCAGTTTTGCCCATTTTGGTCATCAGATATCTACTTATGGTAGAAGGTCTTAAATATTTTGATCATCTCAGCATTAACTAGTTGTAGACAGAATGTAAAGTTTACTGGAAGTCATTTTAGTTTCACATTTGAAAGATTCATAGCTACCATAGTATTTATAGACAGTGCCTCTAACCCTACACGTGACCAGATTAATTTTTAATGGAGATTTTCTTTTCAATCATTCATGTCAGATATTATATTGGAGACAATTAAAAAGTCCAAGTAAGTAGAGTATTTGGAATGAAAATGGTATGGAATGCTTTACTTTTCACATCTTATCCAGTTAACAGCTGCTTTTCTTTTTCACTTGTCATATTACCATGCGAGCAGTACATTTGTGTACTCTTTGGCCAATTTTTCACCTTCCACCTTTCAGCTTTGTTTAACTGCTTCCACGAGTAATTCTTTTATAGTAAACTCCAGTAAAACAATTTTGTTGCAGCCATATTCTATAAGCAGTTCAACTTTCTGTCCTGAACCATTGTGTTTTGATGCAATGTGCTGCTAAATAACTTCTAGGTTTCCCACTAGGGGTAGCTATATTTCACTGATTGATTATGTGAGCCATTTATAGCATTAGTATTTTCTCTCAGGGCCTGTGTGAACTCACACCTTCACCAAGCTTTTTCTTCTGAATTTGCTGAGTATAACTGAGCTTCCTGCCCTGCTATGTTGCACCTAGTTAGTTTATACACAAAAACTTTGAAAGTTATACCCATAAAATGTTCTTTTTATGGAAAGGGTAGGGAAGTGGAGAAAAGGAAAATAGAGTTTACCCTTTTGCAAAAACAGCAAAAAAACAACAACCCTAAATGTAGGGGATTCTTTTACCATGCAAGATATTTCACATACTTTACCACACCACACAACTCTATTTCTTGACAGCTTTAAAATTTCTTGACTAATGACTAATGTATTTCTTTTTCTGGTTACAGGATTGATACTAACTATTCTTGTTGATTTTACACCATTTGTAGACGTTTTCTATTAAATATATTAGTATTGTCTGAGAGAAAGCATGTGAATGCATTTATGGATTATATTATAGTTGGCTTACCTGACCTATACAAAATCAAGTTGCATACTTATTGCATTCTAATTTTAAGCATGGAAAAAGCAGTTCAAGATGATTGTATATTTCATTTGGCTATCTGAGTATCAAAAGAAATCAAAGTGGTTTCAGGGCTATAATGCTCTGCAGTTTGCCTTTGTCAGATGCTGAAATGAAATATACAATCATCTTGAACATGGGAAAAGTTGATTGTAAGCTTTTGCTAGCAACATCAAACCAAATTTAGCCCTGTAACAGCTCTGATCATTTCAAAGAAAGATTCACCTGTATATACCCAGGCTGAATTTTATTGCAATTACTCTATATACCAGACCTAAATTGTGGTATGCACTTCATATCCAAATAAAACACATAGTACCTGACTGGACGAGTTTACAATCTAATTTTAGACATTGCACAACAAAAGCAACAATCTATAAGAGTAGAAAAGTGGAAAGAGAGACCAAGGGCTACAATAATCAAATAAAATGGTTCCTCTTAAGTTCAACGTGAGCACAGAATGATGCTAAGTTTTCCTTTTTATTTAATTACTTTACATACGAATGGGCTAGTCATTAGGGCTGGATGAAAAATTTTGGTCACATATATGTATACATTTTAAACAAAAAATTGGGGTTTCAACTAAAAGACATTTTTAATGAAGAGTGTCTGTTTTCCTAAAAGAGTTGGGAAACCAAACACACAAAAGACAAAAAATGTCATTGAAAACTGAAAATTGTTCCGTTTTCAGCAGAATTGGGATGACTCTTTTTGGGTTTTCATCTTTTTTAAGAAGAAGAAGAAAAAATCTGACTAGCTCTCCCAATCATATTCTTCATTTGGTAACACTAGACTCCTGCCTGTGAAAAGCCAGAAATTCATCTCCCTGTGGTGACCAAAACACTTAGTTGCCCATTGATAGTTTACATCTGTGGGATGAGTTTAGCCACTCCAGCATCAGCCAGTTAAGTGAAATAACTAATTTTTCATCTTACTGGCAGTTCTGAAAATTTAAAAAAAAAAAAATCCTAATTTTTCCTGAATTTTTGTAAATCAAAAAATTCATTTTGGGTCGAACTAAATGTTTCATTCAACTGGAATGATTTTGTTTCTGAGCATTTTTATAGGGCTAGATTAACAAAATGAAGGGAGAAGGTGCCCCTTCTTCTAGCTAAAAGTTATGATACTCACCTGGGTTGTGAGATACCCATGTTTAAATTGTTGCTCTGAGGCAAGGTTTGAGCTCCCCTCTTCTGGGTCATCTCCACCAGGCTATACAGTCAAGCAGGCTCATGCTGTCTCTCTGACCCAATGACTATTCAAGTATTTTATATACAGTAGAACAACTTCAACAGGAAAGCTCCAACCCAGAATAACCACTAGCCCAGTAGTTAGGGCTGTCGTGTAGGAAAGGACTAGACCCAAGTTCAAATCTCTACTCCAGAGCAGGAATTTAAACCTGGGTGTCTCATATCCCAGATGAGTGCTCTAACCACTGGGACTAAATATTGTAAGTTAGGCAACCACCACCTCTTTTACAAATGGTACCTACATGCCCTGGTGAATCTAGCCCAGTGGTTCCCAAATTGGGGTTCGTGAACCCATGGGAGTTCTCGGGAAAAAAATCCCTAATGGTGGACAGAGCTCTCCTAGGGACCCTGGGCCACACAGGGCCAGCAGCCCAGATCCCCTGGACTTCCAAGAGCTAAGCAGATCAAAGCAAGTATATCACACTGAGGAGATTTAAACTTCAAGATTCCTCATAAGAAATGGAAAGGGAGGTGGATATTTTTTCCTGTTTTAAAAATTAAATAGGCAGCTAGTATTGTTTTTAAATTATTATGAAGAACAAGTTTAAGCTTCGTTGTAACGTGCGTTGTTTGCCTGGACTGCTCAAGACCTGAATGCTTGTGTAGGAGGAACAATTTGAGTTGGCTTCTTAAATACCTTCATGCTGTTTCACATTTGATACTCCTTGATGAAACATAGGAGCCTTGTCTTAGAACAGGCTTATTCAAAATGATACAAGCTACAAAAGTGAGATCTTGGAAGAGTGTTGCCGTTTTCATAATGTAATAAAATACTATAATGATAAATAATAATTAATAATAAATAGTGTGTAATAAGCATGTCATAAAACAATTTTATATTTCCAAGGTCACTGCTTTTATAATTTATACTCAGGTAAAGGAGAAAATCCCTTGAAATATTCATTTTTAGTAGGGGGTTCCCGAGACTTGACATTTTAGTTAAAGGGGTTCACAGTTGTTAAATTTTGGGAACCACTGATGTAGCCCAAAACTTTTTTTTTTTTTAACTGAAATTATTTTGTGTCAAATTCATGAATTTGCATCAGCTGAAACTATATTTTTCAGCATATACATTATTTAGCACACCACACACCCAGGAACCCTATTCCAATCTAACCAAAATGTGATACAATAATCATTTATTATTATATGTATCATATCTAAGCCACCCATCATTGCAGTGCCTGGGTACCAGGTGAGGTAACGTGTATTTAAGTCAGGAAGAGGAAGATGACACTAGGCAGACTGCTATGTCAATTCACAATAATCACACTTTGTTCTTTGCAGAAGCAAAAATTTATTTTTATCTGCACTAAATTACATGGTTTAGCTTTCATTCATATCACAGAGTGATCTACATAGCCATTGTACTAAGTGAATTAGATTACTAGCATTTCCAAATGAATATAAACTAACAATTCCTAAGTAGATCTTTTTGCATAGATGTTTTCTTGCTAATCCTGTTTTAAATAACAATTGCATAAAGCTAAAAGAAAACATCTCACCAGTAATTCTTCAACTGTGTAATTGGCGGAGCTGCTTATTCTATCAAGGAAGAACAAGTGGTTACCTAGGCCAACAAAATATTTAGGGCAGCAAAAGTTCAGTACCCCGTCTAGAAGTTGGTACAGAAAGACATTTGCTTGGGGCAGCAGAGCTGCTACAGCCAACCCTGGTAATAGGTAAGGCTGATTTTATTCATAATTAGAGCTGGGTGGAAACGGTTTCCCCGTCCTGCAAAATGTTTCCTGTTCCACACTGGGGGACAAAACCCAGACCTTTCAAAGTGTTTTTTTTTTTTTTAATGAAAAATAAAGGCGAGACCCTCCACCCTACCCCAGAATAGCCAATGGCTTGGTGGTCAGAACACTCACGTAGGATGCAGGAGGCCCAAGTTTAAGTCCCTGTTCTGAATCAGACAGAGCAGGACTTAAACCTGGATCTCCCTCAATCTTCATTCAAGCGGGTAGGCATGGTGTAGTCCCAGCAGCAGTTTGGCAGGGATGAGGGTGGAAAAGGTTTGTGAGAAGCTGATAGAAGCCCCTGGGGTATATATTGAAATGATTATGGAATTACCTGCACTGTACTCTTTTATCTCCTGGGTACTCCCAGATATTTTAGAATGAAGTTGCAGCCTAATTAAACCACATCCACTGCCTCCTGTCCTTGTTCTGGCACAGCCAGACAATGGGATCTAGATGAAAATATGATGACCCAAACTGAAGAAATAAACCCTTCAACCATAGTTAAAG
Source organism: Trachemys scripta elegans (assembly GCF_013100865.1). NCBI lineage: Eukaryota > Metazoa > Chordata > Testudines > Emydidae > Trachemys > Trachemys scripta. The sequence goes on from NC_048303.1 coordinate 83,222,861, forward strand.
GCAGGCTCACTTCCATGTGGAAGTGACAGCACTCTGGAATGGCAATTTGTTTACTATACTATCAAAATCAATCCTATTTATACTGCCAAATCTTTATGCTAGTGACTAGCCTTGTAGAGAACAGAGTATATTTAGGCTAATAATAATAAACCAAACACAAAGGAAATCAGTAGCCTATCAGATGCAGAAGACATTGCTTTCAAAAAGCAACAGCACAGCTGCTGCCTCCAAAATATTTTCTTGCTAAAAACACAATTTCTGATCTGAAACTTGAGTGTATAATATATATATAAGCAGCAATGAAAAGGAAAATAAAGTACTATAACTGCTTTAGTAGCTTCTAATGAAATCAGAGCCTTGTTACAATACCCCAAGGCTACACTTTGTTTCCAATTAATGTTTGCACTCTTGGAATCCTATATACATAGTTTATATGTGTTCATGCATAGCAAATTTGTCTAATGATTTTTACCATGTTCTAGTCCAGATAAAAGTACTTAATTGCTGTATCGTTAACTTTACAAGAAGTCTGTTATTTGCAACTAGATGTTTCTTAAGCTGCACCATCACATGCTGAGAAGAAAATGTAAGCGCTGTAGTAAAAAGACAACATTACAAAAAATGCACTTTAATTTTTAGGTCTATTTGTTACATACTTCTAAAACCACTGGGAAAAAATAAAAACAACAAACAGACTTAGAAAACTTATTGGTAATTTTCACTTGAGCTCATAATTCTCTCTTGAGAGTAAAAATAAATGAAAAATATATTTCTAACCATTGTACTTTGGGCATTTTTGAATAGGCTTTACTTGTATTTATCTACATAGTTTTTGTGTTACCTCATGAGAGAAGCTGCCCAAACTGTCACCCTGACAGTTCTCAGGACTATCACTGTTAGCTGTGAGCCCTCATTCCAGACTTGCTGCCAGAGAGACCAACTATCTCCTTTGGGTACTTTCCAGCCTGAAGCAGAGATCTTCTCTAAAGAGCCCCTTTTTCTTCCCCACTCCCGGCTAAAAAAACTTTCCTTTCTACTGTTTTAGCAGCCACTTTCTAGCTCAGCTGCTCGATTACTAGTTATGTAAAGGAGCACCTGATTCCTCCTACACGTAGCCCACAATATCTTTAAGGGCTAGTTATGCTATCATTCTCTTGAAGAACCATTGGCCAACGATCCACTAGATCTCCTGTACATAAACAAAAATGTGTTTCCCACTGTACATCTGAATTCCCCATAAAGAACTGGCAGAATGTGTCAAAACTCATGCTCCCATGTCTGAGGGAAATCAACCATTTTTATATTTTTCTGTCAAAAAGGAAATCTGGGAAACTGAACCTATAGCCTTGGAAATAAACGGTGGCAAAAGTACTACACATCAATCAGTTCCGTTCAAGAGCCACAATGGAATAGGCCAGGGTGCCCATTTTATACACTGAAGTCGCACCTCTGTTACACTCATTTTTCAAAATTAGTTCCATCCAATCAACTGGTGAACACCAACACATTTAGAGAAATGGAATTAGAGACTTGCCTGCTAAAGACTGATGAAACAGAAACATAAGCCCCTCTTCTGCTGCATAAAATCGCCCTGATTTAACAATTAGTTTGTTTTCAAATTCCTGCTATCCTGACAAGACCAGCATGCATGAGCTTTACTTTTGACATTTAACAAGAACATGTTTGTGTCTGCTCAGGAAAAAAAACACACTCCAGAAGCTCTTATATAAAAGAATAGCCACATCATATTTTTAAAATCAAATTCTTCCCGTACACTCTTGAGAGCAACTGCACCTGTGTTTCCCCCTCTACAATTCAGCACGGACACCCACTATTAGGCTTTTTGAGTCCCCAGCCACCACTTCTCTTGGGCAGAGACATGTGTCTCTCTCCCTCCTGACTAGGATATTTCCAAGGTGAACAGCTGCCTGCCTATACTGTGTATTCCCCAGTTAAGTCACACTGCCCAAGTAGGCCTGTTTTACTTTTCTCCTCAGAGACAGAATACAGTATAATTGCCGGATTTAAGTTACCACACAGCTCTTTCTAAGCTGTTATTATTAAGATACTAAAAAGAATAAGAAAACTCATATGCATGCCAATAAACGTACAGGAGATCACCCCAGCACCAGCAAGGACTCTGGCAAGTGAACAGTCCTTCAACCCCAAACTGGAGTTTTAATGTGGTCACAAATTCATAACAACTGTTAGCTTACAAAAAGCACACAAACTGGGCCAAATCCTTCCAACCCTTCTCAGGAAGAACTGGACCCAGGGCACCCTTTGGACAGAAGGTTTGGTCCATTTCTTGAATCAGAAAGAAGGCCCTGAGTCAGTTTTTAATCAGGCTATTTAACCAAGTGTCCTTACTTTGTTGGTTGGTTCCTGGAAAGTCCAATTTGAACCAACATACGCTAGCCCCTCCCAGGGGTGGTAGCTCTCCAGAGATGTTACAACTTGACTAACTTTGCCTAACCATTCCCCTCCCGCACCCCACCTGTTCTTTATTCCAGGAGGACTGTGCTGTCCCTCCCATGGCCCACAGTGAAGCTTAAACTTAATTCAATAAGTCTTGTCTAGTATGTTGAAGGAAACTGCCATATCTGTCACGAGGGGGGGCGGGAATATACCTGCTAAATAGGTACAGTCTGCACTTGCATCTGCAACATATATTTGAGGCCAAAGTTGTATGACATTAGTGCTAATCCTCCCTCCTGAAAAAGTTTTTCCAATGTCAAAACAGTGGTGAGCAAATTAGGCTACGTGTACAAAGGTTGGTGTACCTTTTATGCTATAGGAGGAAAGAAGGTTGTATGGGGCTGGCTTGTCCCCAGCCAACAAAGGATCCACTGCCACTCCCAGAGTCATTTTCCAAGTACAGTTTTATTTCCCAAACACAAAAACAGTTTTCCAGCACACCCAATGCTACAGCTTCTTTTGCCCCTCTTAGTTCCTCCTGCTTCAGGTCCTACTGCAGGAGTCTTCCATGTTCTTTTCAATGAGCACCACCTCCCAAGGCTTTCTCCTTAGAGACTCTTTTTCCCCAGCAGGTTCCCACCATTCCTCCTTCCAGGGAACTCTAGCAGCTTCTCCTAAGGAAATCCCTGCTTCTGCTTCCTTACTAGCAGCCTCGCTCTTCATAGCCCCAGGTGCTGCCACAGTCTCTTAACTGGCAAAACTGAGAGCACCTGTTCTAGCATAGGTACACTAGATCTGCTTCATTTAAAGTGGCCAGCCACCTTGTGGCAAAGGTGTTATGTTATGTTAGTACTCATAAGATTTAGCCATAATCAGGCCTCTACTGTGCTAGGTGCTGCACAAACACAAAGGAAAATACAGTTCCTGTTTTCTGCCCCCCCCCTCAAAAAATTATGTCAATGTACTCAGATTCCCTTAGACCCACCCCTGAATTTGTTCTTTAGAGGTTGATTCTGTCTACCATCAGCTAATAGAATAACAATTGAAAAAAAAAAAAAAACGAGATACTAACACTCAAGGATTTGTTTGTTTGCAATGGGACATTTCAGATGCACATTCCTTGAAAGTCAATGGACTGTTCAGCCAGTACAGTAAAGGAAGCCAGTTTTTTAATCACTGAAATTTAAGGTACATGGAAAAACCTCTGCACACAGTAAGAGGGCGTGCAAATATTCACTAACAGCAAATCTTAAAGCTTTATTGCCTAAAGAAAACTGTGCAGAACCATGACTACTTTAAGATAAGTGGCTTATCACAGAAATTCATTTGTTGTTCATGCTAATAAAACTAATTCTGATTAATGTTTTGGTATGCTTAGCAATATAACAAATACTTGATTTAGCATAAGTTAATAAACATGTCAATTAAAAATTACAAAAGCAGGGCAAAAAGAATTAGATGTTAGCAGTATTCAGGCTCCTTTGGCATTATACAAATGAGCTAGCTTTTAAGTTTAAGAAACTTCTGTTTTATACTGCTTCATTCTTGTTGATTATTTTCACTAACACTTCAAAGCACTTATGAACCATGACTCTGAACCAAATTAACACACTTGCATAACCACAACCAGAAAAATGCAATGAAGGGGTTGTTAATTTCTGAGCTCTACTAACTTTCTATAGTAAAGGATTGTCCTCTTATTGCAACTTTTCCCCCCAGCATGCTTTTCTGTGGCTAGCCCTTTAAATTTGGCAGAGCCAGGCAGTTGCAGCTCTAAAGTAGACATTTAAAAAAAAAAAAAAATGATTGCCATTTGCTACATCTTTCTCAATTTGAGCAGGTAAGCATCTATTATTATTATCCCTTTCTTATTGCTGAGGGAGATGGCACATTCTCACATTGTCTTTTGAGTGCTTCCTTTAGGACTTTTACAGTCTTTGCACTTAGTGTTCTGTTTGGAATGATAAACATCTTGTTGATAACGGGGGCAGGATTTTTTTGTTTTTGTTTTTTGTTCTTTTCTTGTTATATCTTTAAATTATCAACACAAAAAAAACCCTGCCCCTGTTATCATCATCATCTCAGAGGGGCTGGGCTCAGAGCTCGGGGTCAGGGCGGTGTGGGGGGGATGGGGTGTCCATCTCAGAGGGGCTGCGCTCGGAGCTGGGGGTCAGGGCTATGGGAGGGATGGGGTTAGGGGGATGTCTGGCTCAGAGGGGCTGGGCTCGGAGCTGGGGATCAGGGCTGTGGGCAAGATGGGGTGTCCGGCTTAGAGGGGCTGGGCTCGGAGCTAGGGGTCAGGGCTGTGGGGGGGATGGGGTGTCCGGTTTAGAGGGGCTTACCATACTGCTTCTCCCCGCCTCTCCCCTCTCCTGGAGTCTCAGCGCACTGCATCCAGGAGCGGCCCTGGACAGCGCTGCAGCGGCGTGGATCCAGCGGGGTTGAAGCTCCCACCGCTTGGCCGCAGCTCACAGCCCCACCCCCTTACCACACAGCTCCGAGTGGCGGGAGCTCAGGCCTGCCCGAGCCACGCCGCTGCAGAGCTGTCCAGGGTGGCTCCTCGACGCGGCGTGCTGAGGCGCCGGGGGATGGGGGAAGGCGGAGGTGGGGGGGAGCGTCCGACATTCTCATGGGGGCCCCTGCGGGGCCCGGGGCCTGGGCAAATTGCCCCACTTGCCCCCCCCCCCCGGGCGGCCCTGAGCATATCTACCTCTCCCCCTAGCTTAGTGTCATCTGCAAAACTTGCTGAGGGTACAATCCATCCCATCATCCAGATCATTAATAAAGATGTTGAACAAAACCAGACCCAGGACCGACCCTTCGGGCACTCTGCTTGATACCCGCTGCCAACTAGACATCGAGCCATTGAGCACTACCCGTTGAGCCCGGCAATCTAGCCAACTTTCTATCCACTTTATAGTCCATTCATCCAATCCATACTTTTTTCAACTTGCTGGCAAGAATATTGAGGGAGACCGTATCAAAAGTTTTGCTAAAGTCAAGATATATCATGTCCACTGGTTTCCCCAGATCCACAGAGCCAGTTATCACATCATAGAAGGCAATCAGGTTGGTCAGGCATGACTTGCCTTTGGTGAATCCCTAGTGACTGTTCCTGATCACCTTCCTCTCTTCCAAGCGCTTCAAAATGGTTTCCTTGAGGACCTGCTCCAGGATATTTTCAGGGACTGAGGTGAGGCTGAGCGGTCTGTTGTTCCCCGGGGTTCTCCTTCTTCTCTTTTTTTAAAGATGGGCATCAATTAGGGAAGATGCTCGTTTAAAGTTGTGCAGTGCTCCCTTATAACGTTGTTTGGCAACCACCTGCTTTGTCTACTTCTTGCAGGAAGAGCAGCCCGTTGCAGCTAGCTGGGGGTGGGGGCTTGGAACCCGGGTGGACCGGCAGGCCCCTATCAGCTCCCCACTCCCCCTAAGCAGCCGCACAGCAGGCTATCAATTGCCGGCAGTTCAGCTGGCCCTCCCCCACTGCCTGTGCTGCTCCTGCCCTCTGCCTTGGAGCTGCTCCCAGGAGCCTCCTGCTTGCTGTGCAGAGGGAGGGGGCGAGGGGGGCTAATGTCAGGGTGTCCCCCTCTCTCCTGCTCCTGTCCCCCGCTTACCTCATCCATTAGGGTTACCATATTTTAATACTCCAAAAAGAGGACACTCCATGGCGCCCCGGCCCCGCCCCAACTCCGCCCCTTCCCCGCCCAGCCTAGCCCCAACTCCATCCCTTCCCCAAAGTCCCCGCCACAACTCCGCCCCCTCCCCTGAATGCTCCACCCCCCTGCTCCTCCCCCTCCCCTGCTTCCCGCGAATCAAATATTCACAGGAAGCCTGAAACAGGCAGGCAGGCAGGCAGCAGGTAACAGCAGGTAAGCTGGGGGCGGTGGGGGGTCGGGGGGGTGCGAGGATGTGCGGCCCAGTCCGGCCCCCCCCCAGCTGAGCAGCTCCCTCCAGCAGCCGGCCTCGGCCAAGAGGCTCTGGCCCCGACGTCTCTGGCCCAGCTTGGCTTGGCTCGGGCCCTGGGGCGACGGCCCCGGTTCTGGCCTAGCGCACCGGCCCCAGATGAGCAGCTCCGGCCCGCCCCGACCCCGGCCCTAGCAACTCCAGCTCGGCTCGGGCCCCGGGGCACCAACCCCAGCCCCAGCTGAGCAGCTCCGGCACCGGCCCCGGCCGAGCGGCGCTGGCCAGCGGCTGAGCACCCCCAGCCCCGGTCCCAGTGGCTCCAGCCCGGCTCGGCTCGGTCCCCAGCCGGCGGCAGAGCACCCCCAGCCCTGGTCTCAGCAGCTTCGGCTCGTGCTGCGGTTCCGGTCGAGCGGCTCTGGCCTGGCCCCGGCCCCGGCCCTGGCCCTGGCCAAGCAGCGCCGGCTGGCGGCCAAGCACTGCCGGCCCCAGCGGCTCCAGCCTGGACCCAAGCCCCACGACCCCTCCCTATTTTCCAGGACATGTCCGGCATTTTGGAATTTCCTCCCGGACGGGTATTTGAGGACCAAAAAGCCGAACATGTCCGGGAAAATCCAGATGTATGGTAACCCTACCATCCATAGAGTAGGGGGAGACACAACAGGGCTCAGGACAGAGGGAGCTTGCTGGACGCAGCTGCTCTCTCAGTCAATAAAGCTGATTTATTTAAAAAGGCAGTGTACTTAGAGTGGGGTCAGCATCTCTCTCACACAGGGTTTGTGTCTCTGTCTGTGTCTGCCATGCTGTCTCCCCCTCCCTCCATTCCTGCTGCCTTGTAGAGTGTGAGGCTACATTAACAACAGTGTGTTACTCCTTGAGGGCTCAGCGGCATTCTAGTTCATCATTTAGCAGTAAGGCATTCCCTGGGAAATATCCCACCCTCTTCCACCCTCTAACTTCACCACCTCAACCAAGTTTCACAATCATCATTACTATGTACAGTATTAAATTGTTTGTTTAAAACTTATACTGTGTGTATATATATATATAAAAAAATTTCCCTGGAGCCTAACCCCCGTCTATTTCTATTAATTCTTATGGGGAAATTGGATTCGCTTAACATTGTTTCGCTTAAAGTCACATTTTTCAGGAACGTAACTACAACGTTAAGCAAGGAGTTACTGTATGTGATCAGATAGTCACTTTACACCAAAAATCACAACAATATTCAGGTTACTCCCAGTCCCAAAGAACCAGGCAGTTATTCCAAGTAATTTGTACTTAAATCTCAAACCAAAGACAATGCTTGTAACCAAACCTGTAATAAACTAACTAAAGATTTATTAACTAAGAAAAGAAATGAGTTATTTACATGATTGAACAGGAAATATACAAACACAAATGAGTTACAGTCTTAGGTTTAAAAAGGTAACATAAGCTTCTATAATAAGCAGCTTATATGTCCTTTAAGGCTGACCCAGGCCAAGCAGCATGGGAATCTCTTGCTTATGTTTAGGCATCTTTGCCCCTCAGAGTCCAGACAGCATAAACATGTCAGGGATTTTTATACCTCTTACCCCAGAATCCAAGCTAATGGCATGAGTTCATGTGCAGGTTTCACTTTCCTGGAGGGAGTGAGGAATGCAGTCAACAAGATCTCTGTCCTTTGATGCTAAGCATGCCTCATTTGCCTTCAGTAGGCCATCTTGTATGCAGGATGAACACTTTACCTTAATTAATGCTTCTTTTCCTGTTTGAGTTACACAATTACAGAGGTTTACAATGCAAACACTCAATCTAACTTTATACCATGGGCTACAGAAATTATAAGTGAGATCATTACATGCAGCATTCTACAGTATTCATAAGGTCCAGACATGAAACAAGTTCTTACAACTCTAATATTTATCTTAACAATACTCAGAGGGGTAGCCGTGTTAGTCTGAATCTGTAAAAAGCAACTGAGGGTGCCACAGGACCCTCGGTTGCTCTTAACAATACTGACACATAGGCAAGCCAGACTGGTTTCCAGCTATGTATTTGTGAGTATTCAGTGAGGCCTGGCATGAGCTAGCACCTGGTCTGTCAGCATCACACAGAAATGTGATTCAAACTTGGGTCTTCCACATCTGAGGTGAATGCCCTAACCACTGAGCTAAAAGTTATTGGAGGGGAAGAGGGCGGGGAAACCTCTTCCCTTTTGGCCATTTTGTGAATGGGATCCTAAGTCCCTTTGTGAATTTAGCCCAAGATAAGATTTCATCAAAATGATTCGGAAATTTTTAGTCAAAATTCATGAATTGTTTCAGGTTGACCGAAATTGCATTTTTCAGCCAATAAACCATTAATCAAAAATTTTGTGCCCAGCTCAAGTAGTGGCTGACATCTTTGGGGAGACTTGGGGGACTGAACAAGGAAACCTCCAGAGCTACAAAGCACACGCTGCTATAGTTTGAGCTTCAAACATTAATGAACTTGTCTTTGCAACTCTCTTATGAGATAAGAAAGTATAATCTCCATTTTGTGGATGGAAGACTCAGGCACAGGAGGATTAAGGCCAACATTTGCAAAATTGCCCACTAATTTTTGGTACTTTACTGAGTGAGTGCCCAGTCTGAGACACCTTGGACCTGATTTTTCAGGGTACAAAGCACTATCATGACATTTATAAGAATCTCTGAGACGGACACCCCCTGATCTCATTCCCACCCACAGCCCTGACCCACAGCTCCGAGCCCAGCCCCTCTGAGATGGACACCCCCCC
>NC_048303.1:83232342-83348101 GCF_013100865.1 Trachemys scripta elegans
CCCCCAGCTCCGAACCCAGCCCCTCTGAACCGGACACCCCCCTGACTCCATTCCCCTGCAGCCCTGACCCCCAGCTCCGAGCCCAGTCCCTCTGAGCCGGACACCCCCCTGACCTCATCCCCCGCACAGCCCTGACCCCCAGCTCTGAGCCCAGCCCCTCTGAGCCGGACACCCCAAGACTCCATCCCCCCACAGCCCTGACCCGTAGCTCCAAGCCCAGGCCCTCTGAGCCGGGCACCCCCCGACCCCATCCCCCCACAGCCCTGACCCCCAGCTCTGAGCCCAGCCCCTCTGAGCTGGACACCTCCCGACCCAGAGCCCAGCTCCCCACCCAGCCCTGGGCAACAGCAGCACCACCCCAGGCAGTGACAACCCATTGGTACCAACCATCACTATCACCCAGCGACAGCCCATTATGTAATTGCAAATGTATACATACCATTAAAGCATTTAATGTTTTTAAATAATGTATTTAATGTATTTTTAAATTAAAAATATTTTTTGAATGTATTTCACTGGTTATTTTTTACATTTCCAAATACATGTTACTATAGTATTGCAAATTTTTTTTATGGAAGGGGCCCCCGAAATTGCTTTGCCCCAGGCCCCCTGAATCCTCTGGGTGGCCCTGGATACGCTGGAGGGTAGGAATAGGGTCCAGAGTAACCTAGACAAATTGGAGGATTGGGCCAAAAGAAATCTGATGAGTTTCAACAAGGACAAGTGCAGAGTCCTGCACTTAGGACAAAAGAATCCCATGCACCGCTCCAGGCTGGGGACCAACTGGCTAAGCAGCAGTTCTGCAGAAAAGGACCTGGGGATTACAGTGGACGAGAACCTGGATATGAGTCAGCAGTGTGCCCTTGTTGCCAAGAAGGCTAACGGCATATTGGTCTGCATTAGTAGGAGCATTTCCAGCAGATCGAGGGAAGTGATTATTCCCTTCTATTTGGCACTGGTGAGGCCACATTTGGAGTATTGCGTCCAGTTTTGGGGCCCCCACTACAGAAAGGATATGGACAGATTGGAGAGAGTCCAGTGGAGGGCAATGAAAATGATCAGGGGGCTGGAGCATATGACTTACGAGGAGATGCTGAGGGAACTGGGCTTGTTTAGTCTGCAGAAGAGAAGAGTGAGGTGGGATTTTATATCAGCCTTCAACTACCTGAAGGGGGATTCCAAAGAGGATGGGGCTAGGCTGTTCTCAGTGGTGGCAAATGACAGAACAAGGAGCAATGGTCTCAAGTTGCAGTGGGGGAGATCTAGGTTAGATATTAGGAAACACTATTTCACTAGGAGGGTGGTGAAGCACTGGAATGGGTTACCTAGGGAGGTGGTGGAATCTCCATCCTTAGAGGTTTTTAAAGCCTGGCTTGACTAAGCCCTGGCTGGGATGATTTAGTTGGTGTTGGCCCTGCTTTGAGCAGGGGGTTGGACTAGATGACCTCCTGAGGTCTCTTCCAATCCTAATCTTCTTTGATTCTATGAACCAGTTTGGGGTGTCTGCCTTGTTGCCTTTTTTTTTTTTTTTTTTTTTTTTTTTTTAAGTGTGTGCCCTGAGGTTGGCACTCATGATTCTGAATCACTGCAGATGGTGTGACACTGTGAAACAGGGATTTGAAATATTCATTAGAACAGGTGAACTGGAACCTGGGTTTCCCTCCTCTTAGGTGGGCACCTGAACCACCAGCCTACAAATTCATTCTCACTTTCTCTTTCTGGCCCAGTGTCTATTCAAGTATTTGATATCAAGTGGAACAGCTTCAATAGGGGAGACAGAGAATTCCATGCCAGAATTCCATATAGCCTAGTGGTTAGACCACTCAACTAAGACAGAAAAGACATGGATTTGACTCTCTCTTCCTAAACAATGATTCAAACCTGGGTCTCCTACTTTCCAGGTGAGTGCTCTAACCACTAGACAAAAGGTCATAAGGATGAGGTGCTACCATCAGCAGGCTAAAGATTGTAAGGAAGGAATCACATCCTCTGGTTGTTTCGTGAATCTAGCCCTTTAAAAATGCTCAGAAATGAACTGTTTTGGATCAAATGCAGTGTTTCATTCAATCCAAAATGGACTTTTTTTATTTATCAAAAATTCTCTCATTTAGTTTGATCCAAATCAATTTTTTTGGAACGGCCATCAAACTGGAAAATCAGTTATTTGGTCAACTCTAGCACTACATGTATACCAATAGAGAATTTATATGGTGTGTGTGTGTGTGTGTGTGTGTGTGTGTGTGTGTGTGTGTGTGTATGTGTATTAGCTGAATGTATGAAATATTAATTTAAGTAAACGTGAATATTCCACTGGCATTTAGAGATGGTTTGCAATACTTGACCAAAGCCCTGTGTAAGAGAGAAGCAAATTTCCTGGTATATAGAGGGAATCAATGAAGTTATACCAGCATAAAAGCAGTGTAACATCAGAAAGCATCAGACTCAGTCTTTAGTTTAATATTGAAGTTCTATTTTTGGTGCATAACTTTCCAAGTTTCATTCCATTTCTGTTTGAAGACTCATGGCTGAGATTATGTTTGGCATGCAGAAACTTTCTCTCTTTTGTTATTCCTTTTTAATTACATTGCCTCTGATTGCCAGTGAAATCGTTATAAGAATTGAAAAGTAGCTTCCCCATGCCTCATTATAATGAACAAAAAACTTGGTGAAAGCCTACATTGTTGTGTTATTGGATCATTACTGCAGTATATGTTCAGCTGATGAACACTGCTTATTCAACGAGAAGATGATTAGACTGATCCGTGAGCCTGCAATGATTTACTATAGATGGCAGGCAGCAGGCAGGGCTGTGTGACAGCAAATCTTAATTCTCTCATTTGTAAAAAAAGATCATTAAACTAACAAAGCTGTCCATGAGTGGCTGTTGTCTGTACCTTAGTATTAAATTGTATTTTTTTACTTATATTAAAGTATTAATTTCATGCAGTGCACTAATGATGGAGGATGTTCATAACAAATTGTGAATTTCAAGTTCCCATTAAATGCTCTGCCAGTAGCAACAAAGCCAACAAATGCAAGTGAAACTATTCTAATTACACTCTTTTCACTATGTGGCCCATGTCAAACTGCCCAGGATCAGGGACTGGAAGCAGTGATAGATTTGTTGACAAAGTTTCTTGACCCAGGAGACATCATTGCTTTTGCCCTTGAATTTTCTAGGGATTGATCAATACAACAAATTAAGATCTCCCAAAAGGATGGTTCTTGTCTCTTCTGATTAAATATGATATTGCCATGTAGTCAACAACCTATTCCATGACAGCTCATTTAGACCAGCTTTTAGAAAGACCCTTTAGCACAAGAATGAGGATGATGGCTCTGAGTTTGAGAGCTAGGGAGCCACACAGTCTGTGTGTGCCCAGCATCCTAAATAAAGAATCTTCTTTCACTTCACTATATCCGAATTGTGTCTCTTTTCCATCAAAGGGAAAACAATTCTGGCAATGAGCCCACAAAGCTCACAGCATGTGGAGACTAACTCCTTCCCCTTGCCCCCCCACCCCAAAATCAGATACAACACAAAAGCTTCCAAAGTAGTAGGGGGGGGGGAGAAGAAGGGGGCAACATTCAAACCAGAAAATCCAGCTTCACAGGATGCAAATAGATATCAAAACAGTAGTAACTGAAAGGGAATAAGAAATAAAATTAAACTCTGGCCATTGCAAGGAATTTAGTTCAAAACAAAATATAAACCAAACCGGTGACATTCCAGCACTTTTCTCACCCCCATGCCCTAAGCCACCTGAGGATAAGTGCTCCCTTGTGTGCCCCTCTGCAATGGAAAAAAGGCTGTATTCCCACCCAGGCTTAATCTTTGTGATGGTCGAGACCTTGGAGTCTGCACAAGACAATATCAGCCATCTTGAGTTACCACAAAAAAGCCAGGAAGGCCCACCACACTTCTGAGTGTGGCATCAGTAGTTATTCTGAATGTGAAGAAATTATATCCTTTAACATGTACATTCTGCAACAGTTAAATAAAGAAAAGAAAGGACACAAAAGGTGAAGGGAAAGGAAGAAACTGAAATTCAATTATAATACACTATTCTGTTTATAATGTAATACATATACACTAGATTTAGGTATAATACAGTATACTTTAATATATTACAGATATAGATATAATACAGTATATATATAATGTGTTTGTTTTTCATTCCAGCACAATGAATACGTTAAGGTGAAAATGATAATCTTAACCAGGTAGAAGCTTTGCCTGGGAACTCCAAATGCTTTGAAATCTTCAAAGACATTTTTTATCAGTGAATTAAAGATCACGACAAGGAGAAACGAGTGGTGTCTGAGTCTTTGAGTGGGTGTCTCAGTCTTTGTCACTGAACTCTCAGTTGTTTAAATAGGAAACTCATGAAGAGGAAGGTGAACTCTAGAATGGGCTCATCTGGCTCTAAGTGTGAGGTATCTGAAGAAGTGTAGGTGAAAAATGTTTCTGAAGTTATAAGTGTATTTAAATTTATCAACTTTTCACTATAGGAGGCTGTGACATACCAGGGCACAAATCAGCCTAGTGGGGGCCTGTGTCACCCCTGCCCTGCAACATTGGGTGCCTTACAATTCTTTAAAAAGAACAGGAGTACTTGTGGCACCTTAGAGACTAACGAATTTATTTGAGCATAAGCTTTCATGGGCTACAGCCTACTTCATCGGATGCATAGAATGGAACACACAGAAAGAAGATATTTATACATAGAGAGAACATGAAAAGGTGGGAGTAGCCATACCAACTGTAAGAGGCCAATCAATTGAGATGAGCTATCATCAGCAGGAGAGAGAAAAAAATCTTTGAAGTGATAATCGAGATGACCCATAGAAGGTGAGGATATTTTAACATGAGGAAATAGATTCAATTAGTGTAATGACCCAACCATTCCCAGTCTAATTGAATTACACTAATTGAACCTATTTCCTCATGTTAAAATATCCTCACACCTGTTCTTTTTGCAGATACAGACTAACACGGCTGCTACTCTGAAACCTTACAATTCTTTGCTGGGCTGCTCACAAACAGCCTGCCAGCCACACCCTGAGTGTCTAACTGCAGCCCACCTGCTATACACTGGTTCTCACCAGCCTTAGCTAAACTTCAGGATGACCCCAACACATGCCAGTCCCAGATCTTCCCCCAGAAATGTGTGTCTTGTACTGCCCAGCCCTTTCCTGGACTGTGCAAATAGCTTAAGTCCATTATTTGTTTAAGGGAATAATATGCCAGTTTATTATCTTAAATGGAGTTACCCGGACACTTCACCGAATTAGGTAAAATAGTAAAACAAGTTTATTAACTACAAAGAGAGAGATTTTAAGCAAGTACAAGTAATGAGGCATAAAAGTCAGAAATCGTTACAAGAAAAATACAGATAAACTGCTTATTAGTATCTACTTAAGAAATTATCTTATTTGCAAAGCAGACTTTCTCACCGCATGCTCCAGATTACTGACTAAACTTTCAGGCCAGAACCCCTTCCCCAGAAACCAATGACTATTTCCTTTGGTCTTCTCAGGTGCAGAGAATGAGGTAGCCCAGCTTTTTAAAGTTCCAGATACCTTGAAAAACATTTCCAGCTGAGAACCAAGAGACAAAGAGTCTGTGTGGAAGGACATTCCCTGCTGTTTTTCTTCACCTGTTTGAGCTTCCTTTCTTTCCCTTCCTGCTTGATGACTCTATTTATTGTTTAAATGCAAATTAAGGCACACACACATTCCTTTGTTTAGGACAGACGTGTTTGCTGACTTCTGTTTGGGCAGAGCTGTATGGTTTGAAACATGTTTTGAACAACATTATACAGGGAAAACTTGAAATACAGTGTTGCCAGACATTTTATCAGGACAATACTGATCAGCAAATTATGAGTTTTCTACTCTAAGGGAATTCTGTGCAAAAAAATTAAAAATTCTGCAAAATTCAGCATATTTTATTTGTCAAAATAACACAATATAATCACTCTAGTTTCAATTATTTGGGTAATTTATATCAAAATACTTGTCAACAAGTATGTCAACAATACAGACAACAACAAAAAGATTCCCCCCAGGAGTAAAGAGTTAAAGAAACTCCTATGACAGTTGGGGAGTGCTGTAGGGGGCTCCCAATGAGCACCCCCAAAGCCTAGACACCTTCCCTCCCCCAAGCCTTGTACAAAGATTATTACAATAATGTGCAAGGTGTGAATACAGGGATATATTCTGTCACAGAGGCAGCCCAAACTATTGGTATGCTTGGCCACATGCTTCTGAACACTGTTTTGATCAATGGCTTGAGGGTAGAGTAATTAGGGTACTTTCCCTAACTTATCTGTGTTCCAAATCTGTATATCACAGTTTTACATATCATTCATTAATACATACATGGGGGGGGGGGGGAACTAGTATTGCCTCCCTAAAACCCACATTTCATGTCCTGCTAAGTTCAGAGATGGGATTTTCATTTTCAGGCAGTGATCCCAATCTCACATAATCCAAATATAACAACATCTGAAAATTACACTATCTACAGAGTATGTAAACCTCTTCAGTGCTGCCTAGTATTACACAGTGCCTAAAAGGCCCTGCCAAATTAAGTTTCAAGGGCACAACAAACTTATCTGGAAGTATACAGAGATCTTCTAGATACCGCTCCCAACAATGAGTTATAGGTATTAACATTACATATTTATCTTTGTACTGGAATCTCACTTACCAACTGCATCCTCAACTCTTACTTCATCGCTTCAGCCTGCTCTGCAACATGCCACCCCGTTTTCTCCACTAAACTGTTCGTATCTTTCATAGACCATGCCTCATTTTCAGCTTCCTTAGACCAGGACTTTGATCTTTCTTTGGACATTTCTTATCAACGCCCTAAATCCTTATCTGTTTAGGAAATGTGGATTTTAAATCTGTGGCAATTAGTGCCAGACAAAAGACGAAGTGAGCTAGCAGCACACATCTTGATTTTTCATTGCAGAGGTTCCATGATGCGAGAACCAGATGGTTGATCCACCTACAAGCAGAACCTCATCTCCTGCTGTCAGACTGAAGACATTCAAGACAGCCTAATTTATTGTCTCAGAGCAAATAAACTACCTGCACTGGCAATTCACTTTCTGCAGCAGATATTTCTTTTACAGAGGCAGAAAGAGAGATCACACACTCAGGCTCTGAGGTTAATAGCTCCTCCTTCTGAGCCATTTGAAATGCTGGAGAACCACAGATTTTGGAATGCACTACTAAAGAACAGGAATAGTCCAAAGAGAAGCAAGGCCAATTTCCTCTCAATTACCCATAAAAATGCTTCTATTCTGAAAGGGTTACATCAAGAGTGAAAAGTCTCCGTGTTTATCAATTCTCTGGCCCTTTAGTGAGCTTGTGACAATGATTTTTTAAATGGACTTCTGGCAATTAGGATTTAGAATGAGACTAGAGCTGGTTGAAAATTTTCAAACAAAACATTTTCTCATCTCAAAATGGGATCCCAGCAAAATCAAAATTTTCCGTGGAAAATATTTATTTTGGTGGACTTCTCTGTCATGGAAACTCTAAATGAAAGGTTTCATTTCTGGTCAGGCTGACTAATCTCACCAGAAACAAGACTGGGGCATAAGGGACATGGCACTACATCTTACCTGAGGTACAGCTGCAACTCAGGCAGACACAGAGATCTTTCATTTTGGATCAATAATCAACAAGCCAAAACAATATGTTTCAATTCATTATTCTATAGCACTGAGCACCCTGTGAGTCAATGGGAGTTGAGAGCACTCAGTGTAATAATAATGTGGTACCCAAGAGTGCTGGTTAAAGATAAATGAATTTTATGTCCTGTTCCTAGTCAGCTGACCTGAGTCAGGGTTTCTTAGGCTAATGCCCCTGTCACATAGCAAGGGTCAGTATCAAGTAACTACAGTGGCTTTTCTCATACTCAGTACCTCATAGAAGGCACTCAGCACCTTACAAGATTGGGGTTGCACTGTGTACATAACATGAATTCTCTGTATTTTTAAAGCATTCAGAAAGTTTTCAAAAGCTTCCACAGAAACGAGTCATTGCTATTCAAAGCAAGATGTGAATCCTCTCTCTTTGGTGGTATAAAAGTGTCTTTTTTTTTTCCAAATTCCTATGTAACATTTTATCTGCATACTTTACAGTTTCAAAAGTATGTTCAATTTTGAAGCAAAACTCTTCTGAAGGTTTAATTTTTAATGCAGTCATTAAATTTGTATCCACTGTCACAAGATGCGTAATCAGTTTTGTTTTTCTGATTTAAAGTAAAGACCTTTTCATAGCTTATGCTTAACTAAAGCAATGTGAAAGAACCAAAATAATTAAGTTGACAACTGTCCAAAAAATTATTTTTGAAACAGACTCTTTTTGCTTTGATAAATAGTCCCAGATGATATTTGATTGACAATATTAAGTCTGCACATCTGGACTACCATTCTTGAATCAGAATGTTACTTAATGCTGACAAGACCGGATAATTCTATAATTCTTCAAATGGAGCCATTATTTGCACAATCTTCCATACCATCCTTGATTATGATTTACAATTATTGTATAGGCTCAAAACCCATTTCACCAGCTTCTGGGTCCCACCCAGCTAGACTTCAACAGAAATATAAGCTTTTGCCTTTTTTTTTTCTTGTCAATATTCAGTCCTTGCTATGGAACAAACAAACCTTCAGAGAGATTGTAAACAACTTAGCTATGAAATACAAAAACCATGCTAAATGAAAAGCTCTGCAGCTGTGAAACCAGCGCTAGATAAGAGTCTTCCTTCTGGATAGAAAATCGTTCATATTAATTTTAGAGCTCTGTAGTGTCTTTGATACCTTTTCCCCATGGGCATCTTCAAATTGCCTGACAGCTTTTTATGCTTAATTGTGTTTTCCAGAAGTACTGCATCACCTGCAGAAGGTGACACATTTAGCACCAAGAGAGCATGTGATAACACTTTCAAAAACAGTGCTTCTTCAAACGGTAATTCTGCATAGTGAGTCACAAGATCGTGTAGGCAGCTGAATGCCGGCCCACATGGACATGTCAGTGTTTGAAATGGCTCCTGAATCTTAGCAGATGAGTAAAGAAAAAAATCTCTAACTCATTAGTTACAGTGGTCAGTCCTATAAAGGCAACACTAAATTAACAGCACTGCCAGCAAAAACAACAAAGAGTCCGGTGGCACCTTAAAGACTAACAGATTTACTTTGCATAAATTTTCATAGGTAAAAAACACTTCTTCAGATGCATGGAGTGAAAATTACAGATGCAGGCATTATTGAATTGAAGCAACTGCATGCAAATAGTGGGAGAGACATGGAGGAGAGATGCAGCAGGAAGGCACTGTCAGTTTTAGTTTCTTAAACTGGGAGGGAGGTCTTTTCTGCCCTGGAGGCTAGAAGGTTGTGTTTAAGGACAGGCAGACGAATGGCTGTGACCAAGAAACCAAATGGACAGTTAAACTACAAGAGTGTTTGGGAGGGTGGCAAGAAAGATGGAAAGGGTGGGAAAGACTTGTGTCAAATTATCCATTCATTCCTGCCTCTGGGAAATGTGAGAAGCTAACCCGCTGCTGGAGAAGTTTAACAGCCCACATCCTTATTTCCCACACTGGTTGATGGGGCTGCAGCACTTTGCAGACAAGTCATGAGGCGTCTGCACAACAGGGAGCTACTGCACCACCCCGGAGTGAGTGAGTTTTCCATCCAACACACTGTTTTAGTGCCATCCTTAAAAATAAAAGGAAATTCATAAGGTACTATATTCTTCTTTTAGTATTCCAGGTAAGGCCTGCTCTACAACAGAGTTTAAACCAAGTGAAGAAGCAGGATTTCAAACACACCTTCAGTGGAATTAGTTTGTGGCAGGGTTTGACCGACCAGCCAGGCAAGTCGAACCTGTACCACAACAGCACTTAAACTATGCAACATCAGGACCTAGACTAGAAGAGTTCTAAATGCACTTATGTCATATGGGGCCCCATCCATACTGGTCAGCAAAACCATGTATGTAGGGCAGGTTGAAAGTTTTCTATTTCATTGCAAGAAGTGTCTGCTTTCTGCAGAAAATTACAACTTCCCGCCCAATCACCAAATTCTTCAATCTGGAAATGTTAAAACTCCATTTTGATGTTTTTGGTTGAAACAACATTTCAGCATTCCCAAAATCAAAATGTTTAGTTTTGTCCCATTTTGACATTAAACCACGTCCTTCTGAGCCGCTGATGCCGTATGTCATGGGAGTTGTTCTCAGTAAATATTTACCATTTAATGGCAACCACTTACATTGGTAAACATTTTAAATCTGCTAGATTTGCCTTAGATTCAGTTACCTCAGTGTTTACACACTGTAGGGAATACTGCAAATACTGGAGTGACATTATTTGGATTTCTAAGGTAATTTGCATGTTAAGGAGGACTACTATCCTTGAGATTAGACCTTTGAATCAGTTTTTGGAAAGTGGAATTCTCACAAATCTTTCCAATCAGGTATTGATTGAGGTATTCACTGCTGGGACTAGCAAGTGAATATAATAGAAGTTTAAGGTGAAAAATCAAATTGGAATTCCTGGAAAACAGGCAGTGCTGCATAATAAAGCAAGATAAATCTCTAATAGAGAATTTAAATGCTTCAATCAATGTATATTCCTGACCTCTTGTATATTCAAAGCTCAACCTGAAAGCTTATTTTTCAGAGAACATGCCTGATATCTACTCTGTGAAACTCATTATTGTAACTTCATTTCAAACTCTTCTTTGTTGAAGCCATAAAATGTGTTAAAGGCTCCTGTGGATATTTAAGTAGAGATATGCAGTCAGTGGCAGGGACATCCCAAGGCAGATGCTTTTACAGCCTATTGTACTTTTCTAAATTCATGGGGCCATTATCACATGAGCATCCAGGCAGGTTTTCCAGGACCTATTCAATCAACACTAGTTCATTTCCAACAACATCTTTATGACACCAAATTTTAATGGTGTCACCATCCTATTTGGAATTTGTTTGCAACACTGATGGAAAAGGTTTGCATCCACCTTCTCCATTACATTATTCAGTGGGAGTGAATATCTTTACATTTTTCTCTCTCTCTCAAGAATAGGCATATATATTCAATACACACACATACATACAAACATCCATGCAAATAGGTCTGATATATGTTAATAATCAGAAAATCAATAAGCATGTATCAGCTTTACTGGGTTTTTACACTCTTACAGCTGCAGATGACTACCTGTAGTAGATGTGCGAGTGAGACCGCTTGCTACCTTGTGATAACTGATGTTTAAAATGACCTTGACAAGAAGCATTAATAGCCTTTGCAAGCTCTACAAAGTAGTAAGACAAACATGTTGTTCTTCCATCTTGATCACGCCTACTATAAGTCATCCAAACACCTGACCTAACGTTGTGTGGAGATGTAAGAATACTGCAGAAGAATTTTTATTTGATGGGAAAGCAGGGCTATTTTCTTTATATTTCCTTTTTAAAGGAGGACTTTTCTCTGTGGAGTAGTTTTCAAGCTGAACTCAATATAGTGATGGACAAATTTCAGTCATATGATTTGAATTCAGATGCAACAACCTTGGAGGAAACTTTTATATTTGTGTTCCATGACACTCTAGTGAATTGTTTTTTTCTCTTGTGAACTGGCTATATATAGACAGAGCATGGAATTTCCATTAATGGGTCAAAACACAGTCTGGAACCACTGATTAGATTTAAGATCAAAATCTGCAGTACAATTGTCTAGCTATGTGGGAGCTCCATAATTTGGGGCCACAGTCATAATGCATCTTCCCCAAGGACCTGAACACCCTGTCATGTACAAGTACAATTATTCATGGACACAAATTTGTCCTTGAAAAGTCAGAGCACTGGCTGAGGCTTGACCGAGTATCAAGTATCTTAATTCCTTAGCAATTTTTTCTCCAAACACATGGGCTATGGTAAGAAGAGCCTTGTCAAGATCTGATTTTTTTTTTTTTTTAATGGCAAGTTATTTCAAAGTACTATGCAATTGTCTGGAAACACTGCATGACCTAAAACCAGTGACACTCCTGTTTGTTTAAACCCTGGCATTTTGGAGATATTGTATGTAGAGAGAATAGAAGATGCTGTGATCCTATTATAGTGAACATCAAAATAAAAGCAATAATGATCTGGTTGATGATTACCTGGCAGTCTGGATGGTGATGCTGTATCTGATTCAATGCTTCCAGAATAGGAAAGGAATATGCAAGGACAACAACTTGGACTAGCTGTGTTATTCATAATAGCTTGGACTACCTGTGTTACTCACAAAAGATTTAAGTACCTTCTTTTTTAAAAAAATTAGGACCGACACCACTACCTTGATGCTTCTGTAAGGTATTTACAACTGTACTTCATGAGTACAGAATGGGAACAAAATGCTACTACATAAGAATTCTATCAACTCAGTTTTCACCCTCCTAGTACTCAGCACATAGCTCTATGCTACTCTCCCAGAAGTAGTAAACATCCTAGGCCTTGTCTACACTGCACTTTCATCATTAAAACTTTTGTCACTCAGGGGTATGAAAAATCTCCCCCCTGAATGACCAAAAGTTTTAACAACAAAAAGCGCCAGTGTGGACAGCACTTTGTCGGCGGAAGCTGCTCTCCCGCCGATGAAGCTACTGCCCCTCATTTGGGGAGATTTTATTTTGTTGTCGGGAGAGCTCTCTCCTGGTGAGAGAGAGCGGCTACACTGTGTGCCTTCCAACGGCACGGCTGTAGTGCATAGTGTAGACGTAGCCCTAGTAAAGCCTGACAGGACTCCTGGGCATTTAGGCCTAAATCTTCAAAAGGTATTTAGGCATCCAACTCCCATTGATTTCAATAAGAGTTAAGCATATAAATATCAGAAGATCTGGACATTAAGGCCTGCTCCAGTTCCCATTAAGATGAAAGGGAGATACAGTGAATGCTTAATATCCCACTAAATGACCAAATTCTCTGCTGGTGTGAACTGGTGAATAGAGCAACAGCCATTTACACCAGTAGATGATCTAACCAAAGCCTCAAGCATGCGTGAAGCTCTCAGGAGTTCTGGTCATATTCTGATTTCACTTACGTGGGTATAAATGAAGTCAGTGTAGTTATTCCACACTTAACCAATAAAAATAGATCAGAATTTAGTCCATTAATACCAATGGGATTTACAAATATACAAGAAGCAAGAGGAAGACTAAGGACATGGTAGGTTCATTACTCAACGAGATAGGAAAGACAATAATAGAAAACACAGGAATGGCCAAAATGTTAAATGTCTTTTTTGCTTCAGGTTTCACCAAAAACTTTAGCAGTAATTGTATGACTAGCATAGTGAACATAAGTCTAAATGGGGTAGGGCAAGAATTCAGGGGCACTGATGTATGTACTACTGGAGTAGATGTGGGAGAATATAATAAGGATTCTGGAGTTTTTTGCTAGGAGGGATTGGTTTTAGTGACTACCAGTAAATTTCATACATTAGGGAACCTGAACAATATGCTCTCTAGTATCCTGTGATTCTTATCATTAAAATGGAATGGACTTCATACATACAGACATACATACCCCATGGTTCACATAGTTAATGATGGAAGCAATGGAAATACAACAGAGTGAGAGAAAAAACTCTGTCTTCTGAACCCTGATCAGTTATAGTCAGCCTGATGTTGTTTTGGAAACAAAGAAGCATGCAAACTCAGGTGGAAAATTTTAAATACTCTATGACATGCCATAAGTTTTGAAGTCTTAAGAAAAATCCAACCCATCTGATCTCTGAAGTGAACAGAAGAAAACATCCCCTTGCCTTCTCTAATAGGTTCTATATGTATTACCGGGAGGTGATAATTCAAGAGATATCTTTAATTCTAACAATTGGAAACAAGCTGAGGGCTGCAAATATATTATTTTTGGAAACTGCATCCCTGTGTTATAAATAAATCCCATTAATTTATGGTCACATTACCAGTAGCTGAGGTGCACGGTCAAATGCAGTTAGTGAACTGTTTCACCATAAATCAGGTCTTGGTTTGCCGTGTCAATTATACTGTTGAAATGGATCATTTTAATAGTGAAAAAACATTTTAGAATATAGCTGCATTTTACAGTAATGATTATTGTTTTGTCTCTGATATTTACATAGCAAGGATTTATAAACCTTGTTAAATTTCCCAATGCATAAATAGTTTTTAAAAAGATAAATTTTAATGAGACTTTTGTCAGAGAATAAAAATTCACTCTCTCAGAAAATAGTTTTCATACAGAATAAATAGCAGTTGTTATTCTGAATTATAACTATCATTACCATTACATTGCACACATCCAAGGCTTGTTGGCTTTTACCACATTTGAATGTTGCCCCCACATGAAGATAATTGTTCTCTAAGGCACTGCCTGTGGTAGGGCCAATGCCAAAGCGCACTGTCATAGTGGCACTCTTCTTTTGGATCATACAATGGGACTGATCTGACTCCCTGAGATCAATGGGAGTCTTGCCATTGGCTTTAATGAAAGCTGAATCAAGCCTAATGCCTGTGTGAATGCAAGAAGAGCCCAGTTTTTGAGCCACTCTACACTTGTGACACAGTGAAGTGTGGGTTTCTCCTGCCCAGTGGTGCCAGCATCACTGGCCTGTATAGAATGGGTCCCATTCTCTTCCACTGAGGGAAGGAGTCCAGCACTCTGGACTGACGTCTGTGTTCTCCCTGGGCATTAGAACTGACACTGTGCCCAGCCCATGCACAGACACAAGTTGTAGGGAAAGGTTCATTATGCTCTTTTCTCTCTCACCTGGGAACGGCTGGACTCATTCAACCCCAAAATGTTTTTGATTATTATTTAAAATTTGAAGCAAGTGGAATGGCACTGGGCTCAGGGTTTCTTTTTCAGCTTTATTAATTATAAAATCAAAGAAGTTTGTGTACTGTGACCTTCTCTCTTGTAAACCTAATTTTATATTATTTATTAAACACTGAAATCTACTTAAGTAAATTTTATTAGAACAGTTTGATTGTAGGATAATTTTCACTTCTGTCTTTTAGTCATATAAATGATGATGTTTGATAATGTACCAACTATGCCTGTGATTTCCAAGAGGACCTATGATTTCCAAGAGGACCAGTCCAATCTAGCAAAATCTGATTCTTCATTCATTTGAATGGACATTTCCTGTGTTGTGCCACCATCATACCTGCTCTTACCTGTGGCCCTGGGATCAAGGGGTATAGAAAGCTGCCTATGCCACCCCCTCTTCAGGTGCATAGCACAAGCATACCTGAGGATCTGACCCACAGTAAACATTTGTCACTCTTGTGAATTTTAACAAGAAATATGTTAATTTGTATGGAGTGAATCTTTTTTTAAATGTTTTGATTAGTCAGAACATATTAATGTAAGTATTATAGTTTAAAATATAGCTTTAAAGACAATTATTGATCAATCAGTTGATTTCATTCTTTGACAGAGGACCCAATCCCGTAATCTTTGCACCTGCACTATAATCACTGAAATTTCTAGTATGCCAGGAAGACAGGTTCAGATCCAAAAAAAAATCTATGCTTTAATGCCATGGTCAGAAGATATTCTCTTTATTATGAATTTTGAAGACATAAAAGAAACAATATCCTTCTCATTTGGTACTAAGATCTGCATTTAGCAAATTTCTCCCCAAGGCAGTCCAATTAAAGGGAAAATAGTTATTTTTTATAGAAACTATTATCCTGTGAGGTCAGTGTCAGCCTCATTCCTGCTTGTTTTCCATTATCTTGCTTTCCATTATCTTTTATTTTTAGCATCTTACAATGATGCCAAAAATAAAAAAGACAAGTTACACAAATGTCTGCATGATATGACACAAAAAGTGCATATAAAAATTGTGTAGGTAAAAAACAATCAGATTCTAGGGAAACAGCAAAAGGATTGGAAGTTTGGTTTGGAGTTTAGTGTGTTTAGCTAAAGTATCCAAATATCTTAGAGGCTGATAATGTTATAAGAATTGTGGGGAGGAAGGGGACAGAGTGCTTTTTGGTAGTGAAATTTCTGTTATTTTCTTCTGGTCAGATAAGAAATGCTACAGAAGTTCCTTTTTTGAATTATTATGACACTTCTGAAGCAGGAAATAGAGAAGCAGATAAAAACACACTGCTTTTTTTTTTTTTTTTTTTAAATGAAACCAGAATTTTATCTAGCTTGAGACAGATTTGTTTCAGGTTTAGGTTGGTTCTTAATTTGTCTGAAACAGCTCACCTCTCCCTCATTTTATTTGTGTGTCTGTTTTTCTTCACTCATCTTATAAGATTGTTTTGGTGATTTTTTTTTATTATTTTTTTTTTTTTTTTGCTTGATTGACTACATCCCATTTGCTGAAACTTGCTTGTAACAGATTCTGGTTTCTGCTTTTCGCTCTCCTTTATAACTGGGGATAATTCACAATAGCATGAGTTTCAGCATGATATTGATCTACCTTCCATTTATACTTTGGCTCATGTTTCATTTCAGTAACAGTGAGGAGTTTGTCAGTGATCCAGTATTGATTTAAGGTATATTTTCTGTTGCCACAACACCTCATAACAAGTTATCCTCTGCTTGAAAATGTTCAGCCAGTATGGGTCAAAATGCATTCACATTGTCAGATTCTCTAGTTTGTCATATGTTTGCTGAACAATCTTCTGTCAAAGATGAACATTGCTTATAGAAAAGATACTGCCTTCTTCTGCCCCAATGATCCAGACTTCCTGTCAAACATCTTTAGTCCATATACACAGTTAGGTGACATCTGGATCCAGTTTTGTCAGTTTTTATGCTAACTTGCAGCATTTACAGGGCCAAATCCACTTGACAGTGAAAGATGGGCAGTGATATACTTTGACATCCTGTTATTCAATATGCATGCTGACAACTGGTTTTCCAAGCTAAGGACTGGCTTTTGCATTAAACCCTTTTTGGAATGTACAGGAGTTGTGCAGTGGTGTTCTAGAGAGATCTAAAAGCTACAGAACAGCTTTGGTTTCAGTTTAGGGAAAGATAATTACGATATTTGTTTGTATGACAGTCAGTAGCAATTATCCCAGAAAGCATTTTTTAATACTTCAGGGATTTAAGTGCAAATTGTCAAGTTTTGGCCTCTATTTATGACTGCCGTTTTTACACATTATTACCTGAGCACACAAATAATAGACTTTACACACACAAAACCCATTTCTGGGCATTGATTAAATGCATGTAAGATTTAAATATATAGATTCTATTATTTACATAGAATTTGAGGCCAGAAGAGACCATTATAATGTATATAATATCCTGATACCTGCATAACAAAGGTCTTAGATTTCATTGAGTGATTCCTACATCTAAACCAAATTGGGTTTGAGCTAAAGCATATCTTTCACAAAGATATGCAGCCCTGAGTTAAAGATTCCATGGGATGGACAATTTAACATATGTAAGTAAGTGATAGTATACACAAATTGCACACACAGAGAAATCTATGCTGGTGATAATGACTGACCTGGGTGAATGTCCACTGGGTAAGTGTGATGGATGCTAAGGAGCCCCACTCCAATCAGGAAGCAAGTGAGCATCTGATACAGGGTGCTTAATGGACAAGGCCTTGTGTTGTAGAAGTGATCCCTGTGGTGTTCCTTACAGAAGTATTTCTCAAGCTATGATGCTAGACTCCTTGTGGAAGTGCAACCCTATGAGAAATGAAAAGAAAAAAATATTTTTTACTCGAGACTTGCAAAAGCAAACTCCATCACTGAATATTCAGAATTCAGTGCAGATACCCAGATATTCAACAGAAAAATCCTCATGATAAACCCAAAGTGGAAATGACCCATCAAGAAAAAAATAACCCGACATTTTCCCACAGGGTTAAATATTCTTCCCCAAATGTACAATATTCTTTCTAATATCAGTCCCCCCCCCTTTTTTTTTAAATAAAACACACTTAAAAATATGTTTCCATTAGGAAGGCTAGACTACTTAAACTCTCCTTACAGGAGGAACTATGGAAAGATATGAGAAACCCTGTGTTAAATTTCATATTACAGTCATTTAACTCTTTCTGCAAACATGGTATAATCAGCCCTGTGAAACCCCATCTGACTGCAATACAAGTGTTCCTGAAGGCATCCAGGAAAGTTCCACAATTTACAACCACCACTACCACAAAACAAGAGGAGGTTCCAATCTAAAGGAGACCTAGGGGGATTGAGCCAGAAATTGTTTCCAAGTCTGGTCCATATGCCAGAGAGGAAGATTCAGAGTTGCCTCCCTTTTTTATCCCTTGTCAAGAGAGGGGATTGGAGTGATCCACGAGTTGCTGAATAAACCAAGACCATGAGGCCTGAGATGGTTGGTTGTGTTGCTTGTGCTTGAAGTCAGAACCACTGTTTCTTTCCCAATGCTCACCCCTTCTCTACTGTCCTTGGTCTGCCTGCTGCTGTAGGAGGTTGAGTGCAGATAGTCATATAAATGACCATACTAGATCAAACCAATAGTCCATCTAACCAGTATTCCCTGTCAGTTGTGGGTTTAGGGATACCCCGAGCATGGGGTTGCATCCCTGACCAATTTTGTTAATAGCAATTGATGGACTTATCCTTCATGAACCTAGTCATACTTTTGGCCTTCACAATATCCCATAGCAATGGTTGACTGTGCATTGTGTGAAGGAGTAATTCCTTGTGTTTGTTTTAAACCTACTGCCTATTAATTTCATTGTGTGCCCACTATTCTTGTGTTATGTGAAGGTGCAAACAAACACTTCCCTATTACTTTCTTCATACCATTCATGATTTTATAGGCCTCTATCATATCCCCCCTTAGTCATCTCTTTTCTAGGTTGACCAGACGCAGTCTTTCTAATCTTTCCTCATATGGAAGTTGTTCCATACTCCTAAATATTTTCATTGCCCTTCTCAGCACCTGTTCTAATTCTAAACTATCAAGTGCTCTTTGTTTGCTAACACCCTGAGTTGAGTTTAAATAGCTGGACTCATGTCTAAATATTATTATAATAACAGCCAAATAAGTACAGTTAACAAACATTTACAAGCTGTCCTGATGCTCTAATTAAAATGAAGGAAAAGAAGGTACTCTGCTGGGATTCTGTGGAGGGCAACAACAAAAATGGAATGGGCAATAAAACAACCATATTATTCATTTTCCTTTACTTATAGGATTGCCACCTGTTCAGGGTTTTCTTTCCCCTTAGTTTCCTTAGTTTGAAGGCATTCCCATCACTCCCTAGTTGTATGGAGCAGGGGTGATTGTTGATTTGTTTGTTTTAAGTAAGGTATTTGGCTTTCCACCTCTTATGGACTGACAGCTGAATTGAGCCAACCTCTGCTACTTCTAATGTAGATTAATCTACTTCAGATTAGGGTGATCAGATAGCAAGTGCGAAAAATTGGCTCGGTGGAGGTGGGGGGCTAATAGGCACATATATAAGACAAAACCCTGAATATCAGAACTGTGCCTATAAAATTGGGACATCTGGTCACCCTACTTCATATGCTGTCATAACTATAAAGGAAAGGGTAACAGCTGTCCTGTGTACAGTACTATAAAACCCCTCCTGGCCAGAGACTCCAAAATCCTTTTCCCTGTAAAGGGTTAAGAAGCTCAGGTAACCTGGCTGGCATCTAACCTAAAGACCAATAAGGGGACAAGATACTTTCAAATCTTGGGGGGGGAAGGGTTTTGTTTGTGTTCTTTGTTTGGGAGTGTGTTCGTTCTCGGGACTGAGAGGGACCAGACATCAATCCAGGTTCTCCACATCTTTCTAAACAAGTCTCTCCTATTTCAAACTTGTAAGTAAATAGCCAGGCAAGGCGTGTTAGTTTTCCTTTGTTTTTCTCAACTTGTAAATGTACCTTTTACTAGAGTGTTTATCTTTGTTTGCTGTACTTTGAACCTGAGACTAGAGGGGAGTCCTCTGAGCTCTTTAAGTTTGATTACCCTGTAAGGTTAATTTCCATACTGATTTTACAAAGATGATTTTTACCTTTTTCTTTAATTAAAAACCTTCTTTTTAAGAACCTGCTTGATTTTTCCTTGTTCAAGATCCAAGGGGTTTGGATCTTGATTCACCAGGAGTTGGTGGGAGGAAGGAGGGGAATGGTTAATTTCTCCTTGTTTTAAGATCCAAGGGGTTTGGATTTGTATTCACCAGGGATTTGGTGAAGGTTTTTCAAGGTTTCCCAGGAATGGAATCTATTGAAATGGTGGCAGCCGAACCAGAGCTAAGCTGGTAGTTAAGCTTAGAAGTTTTCATGCAGGCCCCTACATTTGTACCCTAAAGTTCAAAGTGGGGATCCAGCCTTGACATATGCAATTGAGGTCTTTCAACTCTGGAGCTGACTGCTGTGGAGCATAATATTTTTAACGTTAAAAAAAAAAATCTTCTCTTCGGAGAGAAAATTTCCATCCTCACCCCCACCCATCTAGAAAAATAAAATCTTCAAAGAGACCATCTTTCCTCAGAATGAAACATCATTCCCTCAGAAAAACTTGAAATGTAGAGCTATTTGAGGCTTCATTTTTCCAGCACTGGGTGGATTTCACTGTCCTTAAGAATGACTGGATAATGATGACAATCATTGTCTGATATAGTTACTCTTTGGCTAACCTGGAGAAATAGTGTCTTCTCAGAACAAATTACTGAGAAAGATTCTGGTTAATCTATTTTGTTACACTCAAGTATTATCACACCCATTTGTAATCAAGTGACATGGCATTATGCAAATATTAACAAGGAGTCCGGTAGCACCTTAAAGACTAACAGATTTATTTGGGCATAAGCTTTCGTAGGTAAAAAAAAATTCACTTCTTCAGGTCAATCAATGCAACAGGGATCGATTTAGCGAGTCTAGTGAAGACTCACTAAAATTGATGACTGAGCACTCTCCGATCGACCCCGGTACTCCAGCTCTCTGAGAAGAGTAAGGGAAATAGACTAGAGAGCATCTCCTGTTGATGCAGCGCAATGAAGACACCAGGGTAAATTGACCTAAGCTATGTCGACTTCAGCTACTCGACGTGCCCCCGTAGAGAAGACAAGCCCTAAGTGCCCCTAATGGATTGATAGTTAATACAATGGTGTACTGATTATACAAGTTATTCCTATACAATTTGGACTATCTTGCTAATGAGAAAAAATGCATTCTATTCCTTCAATACCATCTCCCTCAGCCCCTGCTCCTTTATAACAATATCCTTCTCAATGGAGAGGGAAAGCAGTGGTGTTTTCCTCAGTGGATCACCAGGGGATATTTTTATAGTACTTATTACAACATTGCTATGACTTGGGTATTTAATATTCTCATGCATATTTATCCCTTTCTAAAGATCATCTGATGAAAATTGCCTCTCACCTTGATTAAAGAGACCTTTCAGGATCTAAACTTGTACTAATAAATATTAATCTGCATCCCAACAGGAAATCAAAACTGTCATTTCATGTTTAATGTGGGGTTTTTTCCCTTCCTCTAATTGTTATTTTGTAGACATTCTATAAATATTTTTTATTAACAGACTGATAGCATAGCCTTCAAGCAGACATCTAGATGTCTCTTCTGGCACCTCACACCCTCTTAGTTATGTAAACAACTCAGTCTCAGTTGTAACATCTTAATTGGGTTCATTTGTAGACTATAAATGTTGTTTACATGTTTCTTCAAAAGGAAACAGAATTTAAATGAAGTGACAAAAATTGACTAAATCTGAACTTGCAGAGTAATCTTCTTGCTCCTTTGGTTCTTACCTAGGACCCAGTTCTGGGAGGTGCTGTATGCCTCCAATGAATTTGGGAAGTACTCTCTACTACACTGAGGTCAGAGGGATTTGAGGGCTCTTGGAACCTTGTAAGAGGGATTCAACACCTTGCAGGACTGGGCCCTGAAAGCTCTCAGCAATAGGCTAGCTGTTGAAGCATAAATGTCTATACAACATGTAAGTGCAGCATTTGACATAATATGGTCAAAACTAGTAAATATACACAGGAATCTTTTCCTCATTTGCTCTCCCTCCATTCTCCTCCTCTACATTTCATCTGATTTTTTTAAACCAAGAATATCACTCAAAGTGTTTCCATAATGATTGTATGCAATTTTAAAGGGACAAATACAGGCCCACCCTACATAACCATAGAGGCCCAAATGTAGTGTAAATGTAGCCTCACTAGGAAAGATAGGCCACAAACCCCTGAGAATTGGAGAGTAAAAAGGCCCTATGTGATGGAACATGGTGGAAAGTGTTATTGGACATTAGAAGCAGAGGGTTAAGTTAGTGGTGGAGGTAGGCTGGGATAAGCCATTACTACCAGCAGCAGAAAGGCAACGGAGAAGTAAGCAGAGCCCTCAAGCCTGCACCGCATACTATCAGGGGACAGTAATTCCCAGTGGCTTAAGCATCTATGTGGGCCCCTCCAGCCAGGGCAGCAGCAATTGCTGTCTTTCATGGGCTGTCTTTCATGGGCAGCCTTTCAAAAACCCCTGTTGCCCCCATCAGAGCCCTCATGGGCCCCAGCACCAACAGGACAGGACATCACCAGGGCCACCAGCAGAGAGAACCCTCTGTGACATCTTCTCTTTTCATTAGCCACCTAATTGGACCAGTCAGTATTCATCCCCCATCAGGTACCTAAACTTATTTTCTTAGTTTCCTTCACCACCATTCTCCTTCCACTCCTCCTAGCTTGTTTCATATGTAACCCACTGATGAGTGTGTTACAGGTCCCCCTCTGTGTCAATCCACAGATATGAGTGGTTACCACCCCAGCTTAGCTCTACAGCTCATGCTTTTAGCTCTGGAAGTCCCTGATTCAATGCCCAATGTATTGGCCATGAGGGTAGCCATCACATGTAGTCTGTTTCTCTTGCACCCTACCATGTCCTGCTTTCCCATTCCTCCCACCAAATATGCTCTCCATAAAAATGCAAGCCATAGTTAATTACTTAGAAATTACATACATTATGTATATTATTTTAAACTGGAAAAAAGAAAAAGAATCAGTAACTAGAAGACATATAGAGAAGGCATGAAAGACTGTGACCTTTCACATTTGAAACTCTTAAGGGTTCTCTCTATTTGGCTATGTGCCTCTGTCTTCATTCACACAAAGCTATCTGTTGCAGAGGGCTGGTGGAAAAGAGATGGCAAGAGAAATATTCAGTGTTTTTGTAGCCATGTTGCTCCCAGGATGTGAGAAAGATTAGGTGGGTGAGCAATAGCTTTGGTCCAATAGAAGATATTTCCTCATCCATCTTGTCTCTCTCATGGAGAAGGGCTGAAGGAGAGGAAAAGGGATTGGTGGTAGGAAAGAGAAGAAGGAACCTAAAATCCTATAAAAATCATGAATCCTGTACCTATCATCACCTTGTTTGGCTTGCTTATATGTTGCAACCCTTTCCCTTTCATCTTTCTAGATTATAATTTCTTTGGAGCAGGTCTGTATTTTCATACATGTTTAGAAAGCATTCAATACCTATTGGACACTTCCATACACTAATTTATAATTAGATAATCATCTTTGTGAGGTGCCTTGTGCACTATAAGAACAAGAGAAAAAAAGAATAATAATGAGTTATGGCTGATGGGATAGAATTAAAGGAGATAAAGGAGGAAGAAAAGGATGGTGGAAAAAATCAGAAGACCAAAAGCTCCAAAGCAGGTAAGGCCATGCATGATGCCCAGGAATCAACACCCAGCCAGGCCCACAAGGCAACTTTTGATGTGTAAAGGCCAGAGATTATTTTTCTCCTCCTATAACTACTTAACACAAAGAAACAAAAACAAAAAGTATAAACATAACAGATATCCTGGACCTAATTATATGATTCAGCATACATCACACTCTAGCAATAGGCTTATTGACCAAAGTGTATCTAAAGCAGGTCTCTGACCATCATAATATTATGTTGTTTCTTGGCACATTTCTTTCCAGTTTTGGCCAGAAACAAAAAAGCACATGAAAAACAAAACCAACCAACCAACAGGGAAATATTATCTGACCTCTTTAGAACATCAAGAATGGTTCAGTTATGGCTCAATTAAAGTGTGTAGTAATCCTATATGATTCTGTCTTCAATTGATTTTGGATCAGGCTTTGGGGTAGCTGACCAGGAGCAGGCTCCTGCCTATACACCTCTACCCCGATATAACGCTGTCCTTGGGAGCCAAAAAATCTTACTGCATAATAGGTGAAACCGCGTTATATCAAACTTGCTTTGATCCTCTGGAGTGCGCAGCCCTGCCCCCCGCAGCGCTGCTTTACCACGTTATATCCGAATTCGTGTTATATCGGGTCGTGTTATATTGGGGTAGAGGTGTACTTGGATTGGAGAACTGTAAGGAAGACCTAAATACTGAAGCAAATAGATCTGATGATATAGTGACATGCTATCCTCTGGATCAAGACTAAACCTGTGTTCTACTATAGCATGCAGGGCCGGCTCCAGGCACCAGCCCACCAAGCTTGTGCTTGGGGCAGCACCTGGAGGGGGGCGGCGCGGCTCTCCAGCCGCTGGGGAGAGCGGAGCCGCAGTGGGCTCACCACCGGGGAGAGCGGAGCTGCGGCGGGCTCGCTGCCCTCCCGCCCTGGCGCTCTGGCCTCCGGGGAGAGCAGAGCCCTGGCCGGGCTCTCCGCCCTCCTCCTGGCGCTCCGGCCGCCAGTGGAGCCGCGGCGGGCTCGCCGCCCTCCCCCCTGCGCTCCGGCCAGTCGGGGAGAGCGCCCTCCCCTGCCACGCTGGGCAGGGGGCGGTGGGATGCTTTTTTGCCTGGGGCGGCAAAAAAGCCAGAGCCGGCCCTGATAGCATGAGAGCTACTGTCTTGCCGGATATGCCATCTTATAGATGAGATGTAAAACCAAGGTCCTTACTAATTGTGGCTGTTAAAGGAACCACACCACTTTTTAAAAAAAAACAAATGTAGGCTATTAGTTAACTCAGTTGTGCCTATCTAAATTATACCTTCTCTGTGATTGCATAGTGCCCAGCACAATCATGACTGGGACTTTTGGGTGCTACCATAATAATTCACTTGAAGTGTAGAAATCTCTTGCAGGATAGGCAGGAAACTATTGCTCCAGGCAGTCTAGCTCCCGGCTCACATTTTTCTGAAATTTAATCCAGACATCGCTACAAATTTAAAAAGAAAAATCTGTTGCCTTTTCAGATTTCTTGGCTACACCTTCCTGGTCATGTTCATGAGTAATTAGAGGGTCAGATCTGAAAATATTTGCACTGTGGGGGAATCAGCAGATACCCACAAGTTCTAAGACAGAAAAGCTTTGACAGATTCATTAGCACATCTTTACTTGGAATATTTTTAAAGATCCAAAGGACATTGCTGTTTTAAGGAGCAGGCACCTCTAGCCATCTCTCAAAGAGCAGAACAGAGCAGTGGATAATTGATGCATGCTTGAGAGCATGATGTGCAGACAGAATGATTTATTAGCAATTAAAACAAAGGAGAAGACAGTGAACTCAACCGTTGTGCTACAAAGTCTGCAAAAACCAAAATAAAACAAAAACCAAAACCACATCAAGCACTCAATTAGGCTTGAATAAAGACTGGGAGTGGATGGGTCACTACACAAAGTAAAACTATTTCCCCATGCTATTTTTCCCCTACTGTTACTCACTCCTTCTTGTCAACTTTTTGAAATGGGCCATCCTGATTATCACTGCAAAAGTTTTTTTTCTCCTGCTCACGATAGCCTACCTTAATTGATTAGTCTCGTTATAGCTGGTATGGCAACACTCATTTTTTCATGTTCTCTATATATATTCCTACTGTATTTTCCACTGCATGCATCCGATGAAGTGGGTTCTAGCCCATGAAAGCTTATGCCCAAATAAATGTTAGTCTCTAAGATGCCACAAGTACTCCTCGTTCTTTTTGCTGATACAGACTAACACGGCTACCACTCTGAAACTTGTCAATTTTTTTGTCTCTCCCAGCCTGAAAAACATTTGCCTTTCAGAAGTCTGTAAAAAAAAAAAAAAAGAAAAAACTGGTGCCTCAACAGCAGCACATTTAACTGCCATACAAGACCAGCCATAGGAATGCTCAGATTATGTTGTTCAAGATGTGGGTCATTTTAAGAAATGTTTCCTCTGTCAAACCCAAAACAAACCTTGTGCTGGGACACCATGTGCCCTGTTGTTCCATTTGGAAGGATAGAGAGAGAGAGAAATTACAGAGTTGCAGTGAGGGGAGGGAGTTGCCAAGGTAAAGTAAGTGTGTAAAGAAAATGAAACACAAAGGTAAAGGAAACTACTTTTCTTTCAGGGATCCAACACTTAAGCATCAAATTGCTGTATTAGGAATAAAGGTTTCTGGACCTCTTTTGCCTGGTTTAATTAGACATGGAGCTGAATGTTCTGTAAGACTCAGAAAAAAATCTTACATCTAAGCAAGTAAACCAAGACTAGTTCATTGTCCCACAGCTGCACTTTCTATTTTGTTCAGGTTCTTATACCACACCCATTTTTCTAGTATGGGAGGTCCTTCCAGCACTGTTGATTCTTGTTTAATTTTTATTTTTTTAAATCACCCAATTGTAATGGTGGGTGTCACTTAACCAAGGTCACAACAGTGCCAGGCTTTGAAAGTAGTATCATGGGTAGCCACCTCCCCATGCCATCAGGCCTCCAAACTCCCATGGTTTTCTAAACTCTTTAAACTTGTGTCTGCTCTTGATCAACTTCAACTCTTTCAGTCCGTACGAATACAAAATTCACATCTATCAAATTGGAACACATGTCCATCCTATTGAGGTTTATTTTTCAATAGAGAACTCTGACACTGAAGCATTTTTGCCTGCAATAAAATAATCCTGTGTATTTTAACATAAGCACACATGGCTTTTGTCTCATAGCGCTACCATTCAGGACCAGCACTAGCAGGTAAAGAATGAATACAGCATTTCCTTAAGATCATGAGATTTCTTGTGGGGGTGGGAGGATGGGACCAGTATATTGTAGCCATGTTCTGCATCTATCCTATAAGGAGCTGCTGAAAGCATGACCCAAAGAATGTGTGATAGAGGGAATACCTGCTGAACCTTCCACTGTGTGAAGTCTTTGTTCTCTATTATTATCCAAATTGCTTTCCAGTTATGTGGTAGACTTCTAAAATCAAGCATATGAAAATCAATGTCCCTTTAACATCACATAACCAGGATAGAGGAACCCTGTGGATTTTACTCCTACACTTTCATCAGATCAATCAGAAACACTTGAATGAGTGCACTTTCACCCCAGGAAGTTTTAAGTGAATGCTTGGAACATATATACAATTAATAATTCTGTTGTCTGTGCCCTAGAGAGATCGCTTATATTTCTTGGTGTATTTCACTTCTTCCAGCAATACAAATTAAGTTTAGGTATTTGATGAAATATTTATGTTGATTAAAAAGATTTGTAACCCAAACTCTTAATCAATAAAAGCAGTCATTTCTCTTTGGCCCCTTCCGTCCTCTGCCCCCAGCATTCTCAATCCATCCAAATCCAGTTTTAACACTGACTAGAGAGCTAAAATGGCCTTTTGGAAGGTAGTTTGTGTAAAGTTACTCTTTGCTAGCCATGGCTCCCTCACACTACTATACCCCTCTTCCTTGACCTCACTCCTGGCCACACCATCCTCCTGGTATATTTTGAATGCTATGCTGGTGTGTCAGGTCCTTTTTGTGTCTGTT
Source organism: Trachemys scripta elegans (assembly GCF_013100865.1). NCBI lineage: Eukaryota > Metazoa > Chordata > Testudines > Emydidae > Trachemys > Trachemys scripta. The sequence continues at coordinate 83,260,073 of NC_048303.1, forward strand.
ATGCTCATATCTATGGTATCTAACTGCTCATAAGAACATAAGAATGGCCAAACTGAGTCAGACCAAAGGTCCATCCAGCCCAGTATCCTGTCTACCGACAGTGACCAATGCCAGGTGTCCCAGAGGGAGTGAACCTAACAGGTAATGATCAAGTGATCTCTCTCCTGCCATCCATCTCCACCCTCTGACAAACAGAGGCTAGGGACACCATTCCTTACCCATCCTGGCTAATAGCCATTAATGGACTTAACCTCCATGAATTTATCTAGTTCTCTTTTAAACCCTGTTATAGTCCTAGTCTTCACCAACCTCCTCAGGCAAGGAGTATCACAGGTTGACTGTGCTCTGTGTGAAGAACTTCCTTTTATTTATTTTAAACCTGCTGCCCATTAATTTCATTTGGTGGCCCCTAGTTCTTATATTATGGGAACAAGTAAATAACTTTTCCTTATTCATTTTCTCCACACCACTCATGATTTTATATACCTCTATCATATCCCCTCTTACTCTCCTCTTTTCCTAGCCTCTTTAATCTCTCCTCATATGGGTCCCTTTCCAAACCCCTAATCATTTTAGTTGCCCTTCTCTGAACCTTTTCTAATGCCAGCATATCTTTTTTGAGATGAGGAGACCACATCTGTACACTGTATTCAAGATGTGGGCGTACCATGGATTTATATAAGGGCAATAAGATATTCTCCATCTTATTCTCTATTCCTTTTTGAACGATTCCTAACTTCCTGTTTGCTTTTTTGACTGCCGCTGCACATTGTGTGGACGTCTTCAGGGAACTATCCATGATGACTCCAAGATCTCTTTCCTGATTAGTTGTAGCTAAATTAGCCCCCATCATATTGTATGTATAGTTGGGGTTATATTTTCCAATGTGCATTACTTTACATTTATCCACATTAATTTTCATTTGCCGTTTTGTTTCCCAATCACTTAGTTTTGTGAGATCTTTTTGAAGTTCTTCACAGTCTGCTTTGGTCTTAACTATCTTGAGCAGTTTAGTATCATCTGCAAATTTTGCCACCTCACTGTTTACCCCTTTCTCCAGATCATTTATGAATAAGTTGAATAGGATTGGTCCTAAGACTGATCCTTGGGGAACACCATTAGTTACCTCTCTCTATTCTGAAAATTTACCATTTATTCCTACCCTTTGTTCCTCATCTTTTAATCAGTTCTCAATCCATGAAAGGATCTTCCCTCTCTTCCCGTGACAACTTAATTTATGTAAGAGCCTTTGGTGAGGGACCTTGTCAAAGGCTTTCTGGAAATCTAAGTACACTATGTCCATGGGATCCCCCTTGTCCACATGTTTGTTGACCCCTTCAAAGATCTCTAATAGACATGATTTCCCTTTACAGAAACCATGTTGACTTTTGCCCAGCAATTTATGTTCTTTTATTTTATTTTATTTTATTATTTGTAGTTACTTGACATTAGATCATTCCTCTCTAAGATTTCATGAAACTCTGTTCTCAGCCCTTGTCTTTTCTATCTTCTGCCTTCCCACTCAGACATATCATTTGAGAATTTGACCTCAATTACCAGTTTTATGCTGACTTCACCTTTAAAGCTTTCAGGGATCCCTCCCTCAACACAATCCCCATCTGTTTTAAGCACATCAATACTTGTCTTAACTTTAGTTAATTTAATGATACCTTTCCACTGTCAAGAAAAATACCTTTCAGTCACACCCATTGCACAACTTCCTTCTGAATTCTGGCCCACCTTTTAGCTGTCTTGTCTGTAATCTTGAAGTCAAGTCATCTTTTACCTTGACTGCTCTTTTGCATCTCAGATGGCTGCAGTCTGCAAGTCTGCCTTTCACCATCCTAATATAACCAACATATGACACTTCCTTGCTGCTTACTCCTCTGGAATTGCAATTTCATGCCTTTGTCACTTCACGTTTTGTCTACTATAAACAGCTTCTCCTCTGCGGTCTCCTAGTGTCACCTACAACTGGTTGGGATTTTCTGGACAAAACTTTTTCTGTACATGCCAATTCATCAAAACAATGTCTGTGGTCCGGGATGAATCTCTGGTCAAAATGAAAGAAAGAATGAGAGCCAGAAAATAGCCAATAACCCAGTGATTAGGGCATTGACCTGGGATGTGGAAGCAGGGACTTTAATCTGGGTTTCCCACATCCCAGGCAAGTGTGCTGATCACTGGCTTTTGGGGGTGGAGTGGGAGGAATGTTTTAACGATTTTTTTTGTCTCAGATCCCCAGCATGCACCTTAGATATGCCCAGTCTCAGAGGGATAGCTCAGTGGTTTGAGCATGGGCCTGTTAAACCCAGGGTTGTGAGTTCAATCCTTGAGGGGGCCATTCAGGGATCTGGGGCAAAATCAGTACTTAGTCCTGCCTAGTGAAGGCAGGGAGCTGGACTCAATGACCTTTCAAGGTCCCTTCCAGTTCTAGAAGATAGGATATCTCCATTAATTTATTTTATTTTTTTATTTGTTTTAATGCAGAACAAAAACAAATTGAAAAAAAATTGCAAAAGAAAATTCTTGTTTCCTGGCCAGGCCAACTTATAACCAAATGGGCATTGCTTCGGAGTGCTGGAACACATTTTCTCACACATGCAGCTACATCACCCTGCTCATGGATGACTGCTCCCTATTATTTCATATACAATACAAAAACATTTCTCATCATTCAAGATCTCTTGCTTGCTCCACTCCAGTGCTTTTATCCTATCTTAGATCCCCTATTCCCTTCTCTCTTCCAGTGTTCTTTCTCCTGCTGTTACACCAGGTATCTGGGGCTCTATAGCTGTCTCCATTTGCCTCGCTGATTCTCTACCCTTATTAAAATACAGCTCTGAAACTACTTTTTCTATGCTGCCTATAAGTAGTAAGCTGTCAACCAGTTTCATAACCATACTTAATATATTATCAGCCCTTCAAACTTCTAAGATTTCTTTTTATTCCCATTCTCATATCTTATAACTTTTGACACTGTCCATTGTTGCAACTGGTGTGCTTTGTGAGGTATGTATATGAACTATACTTTATACAATTATATTTTAATGTACTGGACATCTTCTGAAAGGACATATCAGTGCTCATAAAAAAAGGGTCTCAATTGTTCAGCCTCAACACACTTTGAATAATTGTCAATGTTAGACGTTTCTTCTTCAGTGTGTTGGCATTAAAAAAGGCAGACTGACAAGGAGGTGGGAAGATGATTTGGATTCAGAATATAAGAGCAAAGAAACCTTTAGGATAATTGCATTAAATATTATTTCCCCCAGGCAGCTAAATGAAAGTTTTTAGATCTGCGGGACTTGTATAAAGTGAAATGAGATTCTGCAGCCTCAGAAATCAGTTTTTGAGTGAATTGGAAAAGTATCTCTTTGGTACAACTGTTCCATAATATATTTCCTTGTGGCTCTCTCACCCCATTCCCATACTGTAATGAGATTTATATACTTCATTCAGTATAATCAATAATAAATTGACTTCTTTAATCTTAATAAAAATGTGTAGCTGTTTCTCTTTCCATATTGGATAGAAAGTCAGAGAAAACTGACTTTTTTCACAGAAAACTAGAGAAAAGATGAGGTCTAATCATTTGCTAAGCACAGACTTTGGCACTTAGATACTAGGTTGATAGGTGTTATAGAAAACCCTAAATTAGACAGACAATTAATTCTGTCTGCGGATTAATCAGCAGTGAATATCTGGAAGGCACACAGATGTCTGATTTTATTGTTGCTCCCTGGTCATATCCAAGGTGCATGCTGGGGATCTGAATAATCCATGTTTTCAAATAAAAAAGGTTCTATCCAGTGGTACCAATGCTCCTCCAACAGGTTCAGTGCTTAATAGCATTAAACATATTATATAGTAGTCTCACACATTCACATTCAACTCTTCCTGAAGGTTTCCTTCGGAGGTATTTATTGCCAGTAATATTATTTATTTTATAAAATAACTAATACAAAAGTCTTGCTAAAATGATATACCAACTATAAGAGTTCCTAACTTTTTTTCAAAAATGAATTGCTATGTTTGCTAAGAAATACTCTGGACAATAGTTTTGCAAAACACATTCACACAGAGCATACTTTAGTCCATTGGAATGCATTTAAAAAGAAAAAATGAGTTAAATGAATTTTATTAATTAGAAGTAAAGGATGGACAAAGTAATTCACATTCAAAAACTTAATCACAACTATTCATACAAAATGGCAGGGTCTAAATTAGTTACCACTCAACAAGATCTGAAGGTCATTGTGGATAGTTCTCTGAATACATCCTCTCAATGTTCAGCAGCAGTCAAAAAAGCTAACAGAACGTTAGGAACCATTAGGAAATGGATAAATAATAAGACAGAAAATATCATGATGCCACTATATAAAGCTATAGTATACCCGCACCTTGAATACTGTGTGCAGTTCCGGTCTCCTCTCAAAAAAAGATATATTAGAATTGGAAAAGATACAAAGGACAACAAAAATGATAAGGGGTGTAAAACAGCTTCCATATGAGGAGAGGTTTAAAAGATCGAGACTGTTCAGCTTGGAAAAGTCATAACTGGGTGGGTGGGGGATATGATAGAGTTCTATAAAATCATGATGTGGAAAAAGTGACTAGGAAAATGTTATTTACTTCTTCAAATAACACAAGAACCAAGTCACACAGTGAAATTAATAGGCAGCAGGTTTAAAACAAACAAAAGAAAGTACTTCACACAATGCACAGTCAAGCTGTGGAACTCATTGCCGGGGATGTTGTGAAGGACAAAAGTAGAACTAGGTTCAAAAAAGAATTAGATAAGTTCATGGAGGATAGGTCCATCAATGGCTATTAGCCGAGATGGTCAGGAATGCAATCCCATGCTCTGGGTGCCCCTAGGCCTCTGATGGCCAGATGCTGAGACTGGCTCAATAAATACATCCAGCAGTTAACATATTACATGTATTATGTATCAACCATGAAACCCAGATTAATCCTGATTATGATTAATTTCTAGATCATAATATAGATATCAGAGTTCTCATCTTTTGCTATGTGCCACAATGGCATTCAAAGTAATATAAGTGTTAAGCCCGGATTTCATTACATAAACAAACTATTTCACAGTGAATGCAGTCCAAATGTGTTGTAAAGGTATATTTAATCTTTCCTACTCTAAAACATATCTAATGGGGATGCTGTTTATAGTCTCTTTTTAAAGCAAAAGCGGGTGCAACTGGAATCACTTAGAAATTACCCTGGAAGAACAGATGGCTTCAATGCAAATGTGAAGAATCTTGCAACTTGTGCATTATAAATTGAAAATTGATTTTAGGACTTCCCTGTGCATTTGGACTTGCAATTTAAAACCCAGGAAAGGAAACTGCAGTTGTCATGAAGGGGTTTCAGATTATAAGGTTACTGTTCACAAATGTCATTCCCTTTAAACTGAACATAATTAGTCCTGGTTTGGTGTACATTAAATTTTTTTAGCAAATTTCAATCCTTCCTGTATCTGCAACAATACACATACCAGAGGAATACAAATTATTATAACCCAAAATAGTACTTCCTGATGTCCAAACCCCCTCTTTCTGAACAGTGAGAATGGTAAGGACCACAGGTTGGTTAATGGTTATTAATTGAAGCTTCTGGGCCACAGTCATTAAATCATCATCGCTTCACTGAAATCAATAGAAGTATGCCAGTGCACACAAGCTGAGGATATGGCCCTCTGCTTTTAAATAAATAAAAGCTAATAGTTAAATATAACTATCTTACCAAATCATCAGTAATTACACTTTATTTTGCCTGTAACCTCATGAACGCAGATAAACCTCCAAACACAATTCCTAATCTTGCCTAGGAACTTCAGACACAAATATTTGTTTGATGTTTCATATGTTTTTAATATGCTTTTCAGTTCCCCCACTCTCTAAGGGCAGATCTACAGCACAGCCTAAACTGATATAACTTACATCACTCAGGGGTGTGAAAAAGGCCCCCCACATGCAACACAAGTTTTGCGCCATCCACACTGACACTATGTTGGCAGGAGATGCTCCCCCCAGTGACATAGCTTCTGCTTCTCACTGAGGTGGAATAATTATGCCAACTGGAGAGCACTCTCCCATTGGCATAGTGCGTCTTCAACAGAAATGCTACAGCAGCGCACTACAGCCGATGCAGTGCTGTAGTGTAGACTTGCCCTAAATGTCTTATGTCAAAGTATAGGGTCCTCTATCTGCCCTAACTCGACTGTTTCCAGGTACACTACTGGGGTGAATGTCTCGGTACTATCCTCTCATCCTTCTTGAGAAACATGTTTTACGCATTCCCTCAGCATCCTCCATCTCCTTCCCTATCCTCTTTTATATGAAGAGTTGTAAAAAGTGTAAGCTGCAACAATTTAACTGGCTAGCAATGACATATTTCCATCAGTTAGACTCCTTGTTGTTTTTGTATATACAGACTAACACGGCTACCCCCTGATACTTGACTTCATTTTATTGTACCCCTACTTAAATTATAGGCAAATGCTTCCTTTGAGTCTGCTATGACAATACTAGTTCAACTATCACAAATAATCCTCAATAGCTAAAGACAAACAGATCTCCATTTAAAACTGTTGCCTACTGTGGCAACTGCTTAGTTTTCCTTAGAATACCACCACTTATGGCATTCTTCAGCCTCCCATTGTTTCCCACTTAATGAAACTGAATAAGCCAAACACCTGAAAATTGCTGTCAGCACCTTGATAATCCACAGCATAGCAGCTGCAATAAATAGGTTTTTAAAACTGAGGTGAGGGAGGGTTCTCTCTCTCAAAATAAGTGTGTGTTTCATTGTCTCAGGTTTGCACATGAATTTCCCTTCCAAACCATTCTCAGCAACAACACCGAGCTGGTGTTTGGAAAACATCAAGAGATATTGAGCCCTATTCTCTCTCTCACTAAATGTTCACCTCTTTAACGCCATTGTAACTCCACTGACTTCAGTGAAACTTACACCAGAGTAAAGGAGAAGAGTATTTTTCCTACCCACTACTTAGCTGGATAAGGGTGTTTCTAGTAGTAAGAGATAAAGATGGTGGATCATTTAAATGAGTGTCATTAAATCCCAAAACATGCTCTGGTAAATGTGTTGCCAATAGATTGCCAAGGGGAACTCAAAGCATGTTGAAGAAGAAAAATATTCAAGAAATCTTCACTGAGATCCTTCCTGGCCCATAAGCAAAAGAAGAGAAAAGACAGGCGATACTGGAAGTGAATCACTGGAGAGGTGAGTGGTGTAGGGTTTTGTTTTTTTGTGAAACATTGGTTCACTTTTTATGGGGAAAGGTGTTGTACAGTTTGGATGGCCTCCACCTCAACAGACGGGAGACCAACATCCTCAGGGACAGGTTAACTAGAGTAGTCAGGACATGGTTAAATCAATAGCAAATAGGGAGGACTAAAAAGAGAGAAGCTATAATCACTTAGCACAAAATTGAGCTGTTGAGAAGAAAATTAATCAAGGAACCCAAGGACATGAAAAGAAGACATGAATTGTCTATTGTAACCTGGTATTAATCTAGGGGTACGTCTACACTTATCTCCGGGTCCGGCGGCAGGCAATCGATGTTCTGGGATCGATTTATCGCGTCTGGTCTAGACGCGATATATCGATCCCAGAAGTGCTCACCGTCGACGCCGGTACTCCAGCTCCGCGAGAGGAGTACGCGGCATCGACGGGGGAGCCTCCCTGCCGCGTCTGGACCCGCGATAAGTTCGGACTAAGGTACTTCGAATTCAGCTACGTTATTAACATAGCTGAATTTGCGTACCTTAGTCCGAAGTGGGGGGTTAGTGTGGACCAGGCCTAGGATGCACCTGTCACAAATAACAGGTTATTTTTAGATAGCTACTTAAAGTTAATTAAGAAGATGAAATTAGTAAAGCACATACAGAAACTTTATGAGCTTTAGTTAATACAGCCAGATATAATTGAAATCATAGGAAAAATCAATATACATAAGAATAAGAGAAATACAATAAGGTGGTTTCCTATATTGTACATATTTACAACCTTACGGAGACCACTAGAACAAAATGAAAGGAAACATAAGTTAAGATCATCCTGAGAGAAAGGCATTGGGGCCAGGCTTTCCACCGGAGTGTCCCATGTTACCTTCCTAGTGCCCCAACAAGAGATTGGATAACCTCATCTTCGATACACCTTTTCCTATTCCTCCCATACATGTCTACAACCATATTTGATAAGGATTTGGTCTTTTGGCTAATCATGCATAGTATAGTGGCTAACCATGGCTAAACTTCTGACCATTAACACCTCACTTTCATCAATAAATGTCCCAATAGTTTCAATGTGTCAATACAGTTACCTCCATGATTACCTTATTGCAAAAGTATCCTAAGATGCTACCATATGTTTATTTGTGGTTTATGTACTAATCACAAGATACATATTGCTAAATTTTATAACCTTACGTCAAGCAAACAATACTCATGCTAATTCATGCCAACTGCCAATTTCTACTGAGTCTCACTCAACACTTAACTGATAGCCACGCCTACTTTTAGTACATATATTTTGATTCTTCTACTTGCTGTTACAGCTTCAATAACTTCCATTTTTATTTCTACATGCATGCTTAGCAAATAGATTATATTTTACCCAAAACCATATACCTTCCAAGATGAGGTCGGGGTCAACAGTCAACATTATGCACCAATGCAAGGAAACTGGGTAACAAACAAGACAAATTGAAGTTGCTCATTTATGAGCATAAATTCCATCTAGTTGATATTACTGAAGCCTGCTAGGATGAGTCACACAATTGGAATGTTAAAATCAAAGGTTATAACTTATTTTGGAAGGACTGAGTGGGCAAAAGGGGAGCAGAGTAGTACTCTATGTCAAAAATGGCATTACCTCTTTCTGAGTCACTGATGACTTGGAAGAAAATGATCTTGCATTCTTATGGATCAATGTCCTAATAGATAAAGCACAAGTTAGGGAACTAGTTGGTGTCTGCTACTGACCACCAAATCACACTAGGGAACAGGAGGACTGCCTCCTTACACACCTCTCTATAACGTGTAAGAAAAAAAACTGCATGATCCTGAGGGACTTTAGTTGGAGTGACATATGCTTGAGGTCTCATGCTGCCAGTACTACAACATTTCTAAACATTATAGATGTCACTTTCCTAACACAAAAAGTGTTACAGCCAACACAGAAAAATTCTATTAGACCTTGCCCTGACAAATAAGGAAGAACTGATCACAGAACTAAATATTAATGGTAGCATAGGTACAAATGATAATGATTAGGGCTACAATTTTGTCATGGAGGTCACAGAATCTGTGACTTCTAGAGACCTCCATGACTTGAGCCCCCTGTGTCTGGGAACTCTAGGGTCCCCCACCACTCCCGGTGGCTGGGAACTGTGAGGGCCCAACCTCCAAGCAACAGAGGGCAGCAGGGGTGTCCAGCGTTCCCAGGCAGTGGGGAGACCTCAAGCTTTCAGCCCCTGGAGGCAGCAGGGCCCCCGGGAGCTCCCAGCCATTGCTGCTGGCAGGCATGGCCCGCATCTCCCGGCCCTGTGGGCAGCTGAGGTGCTCCAGAGCACGGAGCTGCCGTGGGCGGAGGGGGGACCCCAGAGCTCTGAGCCACCTCAGGTGGCGGAGGTGCCCTGAGCTTGGAGCCTCTGGTGATGGGGGGACCCTGCAGCTCTGAGCCAGGCCCCCCTGGGTGGTGTGGGGAGCCTGCAGCTCCGCATTTTGTCATGCATATTTTTAATAGAAGTCATAGACAGGTCATGGGCTTCTGTGAATTTTTCTTTATTGCCTGTGACCTATCCGTGACTTTTACTGTTCCCTCTGCAAAAGAATAAATGGACACAAATTGGACATCAGGAATGGTAACATACATAAGCCAGTAAGTGAACACTTCAATCTCCCTGGTCATTCTATTACAGATTTAAAAGTCACTATCATAGAACAAAAAAACTTCAGAAACAGACTTCAAAGAGAAACAGCAGAACTAAAATTCATTTGCAAATTTAACACCATTAATCTGGGCTTTAATAGGGACTGGGAGTGTCTGGCTCATTACAGAAGCAGCTTTTCCTCTCCTGGAATTGACACCTCCTCATCTATTATTGGGAGTGGACTACATCCACCCTGATTGAATTGGCCCTGTCAACACTGGTTCTCCACTTGCGAAGTAACTCCCTTCTCTCCATGTGTCAGTATATAATGCCTGCATCTGTAACTTTCACTCTATGCATCTGAAGAACTGAGGTTTTTACCCATGAAAGTTTATGCCCAAATAAATCTGTTAGACTTTAAGGTGCTACCAGACTCCTGGTTGTTTTTGTAGATACAGACTAACATGGCTACCCCCTGATACTATCTATACTTGGTGCTTTAAAAGGGCCAATTTCACAAAACTGAAAACAGTTATGGGTGAAATCAGGAAGGAAAAATTTAATCAGACAAATGTGAATGATAATTGGGAATAATTTAAGAGCAACTTACTAGATGCCCAAAAAGCCACAATCCCAAAATCAAGGAAGAAGACTACTTGTTAATAAAATGGCCTGGTTTGGAAGATAAATAAAGGCAACTGTAAAAAAAAGTAATATATAACAAATGGAAAAAAGGAACACTTGATTATAATGAATATAAATCAGAAGTTAGAAACCGTAAAAAATTAATAATGGAAGCAAAAGGACACGAAGAAATCAATAGCCAACAAAGTTAAGAACAAAAAGGTTTTTTTTTAAATTGTATTAGTAACAAAGAGAATCCTGGCAATGGTATTGATGCACTACTAGATGGAAATGATAGAATTATCAATAATAATGCAGAAGTGGCAGAAGTGTTCAATAAATATGTCTGTTCTGTATTTGAGGAAAAAACAGACGATATAGTCTTATCATATGGTGATAACATTCTTTCCATTCAACTAGTATGTCTGTAGGACTACTGAAATTACTGAAGTTAGACATTTTTAAATTAGCAGGTCCACATAACTTGAATCCAAGAGTTTTTAAAGAGCTGGATGAGGAGCTTGTTAATGTTGATTTTCAATAACTCTTAGCACTCTGGGGAAGTTTCAGAAGACTGAAAGAAAGCTAATGTGTCAATTTTTAACCAGGGTAAACAAGAGGAGCGTAATTATAGGCCTTTCATTCTGACATCAATTCAGGACAAGAAAATGACGGAGCTGATATAGGACTAAATTAATAAAGAAATAAAGGAAGGTAATGTAATTATTAATGTAAATCAACATGGGTTAATGTAAAATAGATCCTGTCAAACTAACTTGATACCTCTTTTTGGTAGATTACATGTTAAAGGTAAATAGTCTTGATGTTGACATCTGTAAGGCGTTTGACTTGGTACCTCCAAACATTTTGACTAAAACAACTAGAATGATATAAAATTAACATGGTTCACATTAAATGGATTAAAAACTGGCTCACTGTTGGGTTTCAAAATGTAACTGTAAATGGGGAATAGTCTTGACCTTATGCTATTTAACTTTTTTTTTTTTTTTCAATGACCTGGCAGAAAACATAAAATAATCAAGTTTGCAGATAAACAAAAATTGGATGTATGGTAAATAATGATGGAGAGGACAGGTCACTGATTCAGACTGATCCAGAGGGAGTCACAACAGTGGTTGGAAAATGTTTAGTTTTTTAGTTAGGGGATTATTTCCCTACATCTTCCATTGGTACTGTCTTTTGCAAACTGCAGTCCTATGTACTTTAGCATCTCTTTTACAGTCTGATCACTGAATATTTACTGAAAGCCTACAGCTGTTGGGTAATTATTTACCTCTTAGTTACCACGTGTTGACAGAGGTCATATGAAAGGCATTCCAGCTGCTCACTCACTACCACAGAAATCACAACCAACCCTAACTCTGGGTTTTCATATCCTTAGCACACAGTAGCACTCTTCCACCCTCCCATGTTCACAGTGGTCTTACAAAAGTGTGTGGATGTGTCTATCATTTTCTACCTAAATGGAAGTGACATCACACATCAGTTCTGCTTCTCACTGCCATCAATTCTGCCCACTCCGCCTCAACTCTGCTTCTCCTGCAAAGTTTGGGGTTCTTCATCCTCCCACCTCTGAGGCTTGGGTGGGACTGCAGCAAGATCCCTTCTTCTCCTTCTCAGGCCTGGTGTTGCAAGAATGGATGAGGAAAAGAGAATCCGTCCTGTAGCTCATAGGAAAGGAGTGGGAAGGAGGGTGCAGAGCTGTTCTGAGCTATTAGTCTCTTTCTGCTCCCTTCTTTTCCTTTCTGTGAGGATGGTGGTTCTTGAAGTTGTGGAAAGCACTATCTGAGTCTTGACTGGCTGTAGAACCCACAGGAGGTGGGGAAGTGGGGGAAAACAGCCACTTAAAAGGGGTTTTCTCCCTACAAGCAGGGCTGAAATTTGTATCCCTCAGCAATCCAGTTGGAGTTGTAGAAAATTTATTTGTGGGGTCTGCAACCCATTTTGACCAAGCAAACTTTAACCACTACTACCCTCTCAGTGACCCTACAGTGGCTATCAAAGGGCTACAGCTGTCTCAAGTGAACAACCAAACTGAACTTTTAGACCAGACACAAAACAATCTGTACTAACATATCCACTCCCTTCCCCAACAATCAACCCATAAACTTTTCCATATCCCATCCATTCAAAGCCTAAAGTCCCTCAAACCAAAAAGCTTCACTTCTCATAATTTCCTATATCAAACAGACTTCCATTTCTTCAGGTCATTCCTTGCTTCTTTGTTTGCTTTCTGTCATGTGGTCTCTGGAGTTAGAAATATCCCAGATTCCCAGTATTTTGCATTGATGGTTTCCAATAAAGTTTCTTCTCCCACTGGTGCAGGTTTGAAAATGCTTAGCTTGTTCCATCTAAGAACCAGGGTGGCTGTTGCCATCAGTCACGTGGTTACAGTAGGAAGACTAACTCCTTGCGTTGAATTAAATATTCTTGAAGCTGGCAGCTACTAACAGAGTATAACATTTCTCCTTTTCTGTTAACAATGATTGAAAAGATTCTACAAAGATCTTCTCCCTTTCTACAGTGGAGTGGGTATTTGTTTTAAAGTGCCTGTATCAATACTTCTTCTGTATGTGTTATTATATTTCTTGGTATCAAACCAAATATTATTGTGAGAGGTTTACACTTGGAACTGAAGAAATAATATTGTACATTGCCTACCCAAGAACCTCATATTAAATTGCACCATTGTTGTTTTTTAAACAGCATTTAATTCTGAAGCAAAGCTGATGGTTTGTTGATTCTTGATGTATACACAAACAGCTTCACAAAGAAGCATTTGCACAGTAGGGTTTTCACGCTTCCTGGATTTCTTGATGAACCTATATAACCTGAATCCTGTGTGAATTATTCAGTTTATCAGCAGCTTTCAAAGCACAATTGCCTTTAATGGTGTACTGAAATTTTAAAAAGCAGCTTTCTACCTGCAGTTTTGAGCTATAAGCCTCAATTAGCAATAACCTAGCAAAAGCCTCAAGTCAAAGAATAACCTAATTTAAGAAACAGGCTGTTAGTATGATACATCATAGAATCATAGAATATCAGAGTTGGAAGGGACCTCAAGAGGTCATCTAGTCCAACCCCCTGCTCAAAGCAGGACCAATTCCCAGCTAAATCATCCCAGCCAGGGCTTTGTCAAGCCGGGCCTTAAAAACCTCCAAGGAAGGAGACTCCACCACCTCCCTAGGTAACGCATTCCAGTGTTTCACCACCCTCCTAGTGAAATAGTTTTTCCTGATATCCAACCTGGACCTCCCCTACTGCAACTTGAGACCATTGCTCCTTGTTCTGTCATCTGCCACCACTGAGAACAGCCGAGCTCCATCCTCTTTGGAACCCCCCTTCAGGTAGTTGAAGGCTGCTATCAAATCCCCCCTCATTCTTCTCTTCTGGAGACTAAACAATCCCAGTTCTCTCAGCCTCTCCTCATAAGTCATGTGCTCCAGACCCCTAATCATTTTTGTTGCCCTCCGCTGGACTCTTTCCAATTTTTCCACATCCTTCTTGTAGTGTGGGGCCCAAAACTGGACACAGTATTCCAGAAGAGGCCTCACCAATGTCGAATAAAGGGGAACGATCACGTTCCTCGATCTGCTGGCAATGCCCCTACTTATACAGCCCAAAATGCCGTTAGCCTTCTTGGCAACAAGAGCACACTGTTGACTCATATCCAGCTTCTCGTCCACTGTGACCCCTAGGTCCTTTTCAGCAGAACTGCTACCTAGCCATTCGGTCCCTAGTCTGTAGCAGTGCATGGGATTCTTCCGTCCTAAGTGCAGGACTCTGCACTTGTCCTTGTTGAACCTCATCAGGTTTTTTTCTGCCCAATCCTCTAATTTGTCTAGGTCCCTCTGTATCCGATCCCTACCCTCTAGTGTATCTACCACGCCTCCTAGTTTAGTGTCATCTGCAAACTTGCTGAGAGTGCAGTCCACACCATCCTCCAGATCATTAATAAAGATATTAAACAAAACCGGCCCCAGGACCGACCCTTGGGGCACTCCACTTGAAACCGGCTGCCAACTAGACATGGAGCCATTGATCACTACCCGTTGAGCCCGACGATCTAGCCAGCTTTCTATCCACCTTACAGTCCATTCATCCAGCCCATACTTCTTTAACTTGGTGGCAAGAATACTGTGGGAGACCGTATCAAAAGCTTTGCTAAAGTCAAGAAATAACACATCCACTGCTTTCCCCTCATCCACAGAGCCAGTTATCTCATCATAGAAGGCAATTAGGTTAGTCAGGCACGACTTCCCCTTCGTGAATCCATGCTGACTGTTCCTGATCACTTTCCTCTCCTCTAAATGTTTCATAATTGATTCCTTGAGGACCTGCTCCATGATTTTTCCAGGGACTGAGGTGAGGCTGACTGGCCTGTAGTTCCCCGGATCCTCCTTCTTCCCTTTTTTAAAGATGGGCACTACATTAGCCTTTTTCCAGTCATCTGGGACCTCCCCCGATCGCCATGAGTTTTCAAAAATAATGGCTAATGGCTCTGCAATCTCACCCGCCAACTCCTTTAGCACCCTCAGATGCAGCGCATCCGGCCCCATGGACTTGTGCACGTCCAGTTTTTCTAAATAGTCCCGAACCACTTCTTTCTCCACAGAGGGCTGGTCACCCATTAGTGTAGTTCCGAAAACATCACAATCTTTAAAATATTTATTCTTGTGCGTGAAGACAGAGGCAAAAAAATCATTGAGTACATTAGCTTTTTCCACATCCTCTGTCACTAGGTTGCCTCCCTCATTCAGTAAGGGGC
This sequence comes from Trachemys scripta elegans, assembly GCF_013100865.1. Taxonomy (NCBI): domain Eukaryota; kingdom Metazoa; phylum Chordata; order Testudines; family Emydidae; genus Trachemys; species Trachemys scripta. The sequence continues at coordinate 83,275,402 of NC_048303.1, forward strand.
CCACACTTTCCTTGATTTTCTTCTTGTTGCTAACATACCTGAAGAAACCTTTCTTGTTACTCTTAACATCTCTTGCTAACTGCAACTCCAAGTGTGATTTGGCCTTCCTGATTTCACTCCTGCACGCCTGAGCAATATTTTTATACTCCTCCCTGGTCATTTGTCCAATCTTCCACTTCTTATAAGCCTCTTTTTTGCATTTAAGATCAGCAAGGATTTCACTGTTTAGCCAAGCTGGTCGCCTGCCATATTTACTATTCTTTCTACACATCGGGATGGTTTGTTCCTGCAACCTCAATAAGGATTCTTTAAAATACAGCCAGCTCTCCTGGACCCCTTTGCCCTTCATGTTATTCTCCCAGGGGATCCTGCCCATCTGTTCCCTGAGGGAGTCAAAGTCTGCTTTTCTGAAGTCCAGGGTCCATATTCTGCTGCTCTCCTTTCTTCCTTGTGTCAGGATCCTGAACTCGACCATCTCATGGTCACTGCCTCCCAGGTTCCCATCCACTTTTGCTTCCCCTACTAGTTCTTCCCTGTTTGTGAGCAGCAGGTCAAGAAAAGCTTTGCCCCTAGTTGGTTCCTCCAGCACTTGCACCAGGAAATTGTCCCCTACGCTTTCCAAAAATTTCCTGGATTGCCTGTGCACCGCTGTATTGCTCTCCCAGCAGATATCAGGGTGATTAAAGTCTCCCATGAGAACCAGGGCCTGTGATCTAGCAACTTCTGCTAGTTGCCAGAAGAAAGCCTCGTCCACCTCATCCCCCTGGTCTGGTGGTCTATAGCAGACTCCAACCACGACATCACCCTTGTTGCTCACACTTCTCAACTTTATCCAGAGACTCTCAGGTTTTTCTGCAGTATCATACCGGAGCTCTGAGCAGTCATACTCCTCTCTTACATACAACGCAACTCCCCCACCTTTTCTGCCCTGCCTGTCCTTCCTGAACAGTTTATATCCATCCATGACAGTACTCCAGTCATGTGAGTTATCCCACCAAGTTTCTGTTATTCCAATCACATCATAGTTCCCTGACTGTGCCAGGACTTCCAGTTCTCCCTGCTTGTTTCCCAGGCTTCTTGCATTTGTGTATAGGCACTTAAGATAACTCAATGATCGTCCCTCTTTCTCAGCATGAGACAGGAGTCCTCCCCTCTTGCGCTCTCCTGCTTGTGCTTCCTCCCAGGATCCCATTTCCCCACTTACCTCAGGGCTTTGGTCTCCTTCCCCCGGTGAACCTAGTTTAAAGCCCTCCTCACTAGGTTAGCCAGCCTGCTGGCGAAGATGCTCTTCCCTTTCTTCGTTAGGTGGAGCCCGTCTCTGCCTAGCACTCCTTCTTCTTGGAACACCATCCCATGGTCGAAGAATCCAAAGCCTTCTCTCCGACACCACCTGCGTAGCCATTCGTTGACTTCCACGATTCGACGGTCTCTACCCCGGCCTTTTCCTTGCACAGGGAGGATGGACGAGAACACCACTTGCGCCTCAAACTCCTTTATCCTTCTTCCCAGAGCCACGTAGTCTGCAGTGATCCGCTCAAGGTCATTCTTGGCAGTATCATTGGTGCCCACGTGGAGAAGAACATCCTTAGTGCTGGTCTGATTTAAGAATCATAAATGCAGGGAATCAGACTAAAAAGGAGGGAAAGAATCTTTTTTTTAATCTTAAGCATGACAGTAAAGAAACGTTATAAGCTTTACAAATTTCCAAGGCGTCTTTCATTATAAAGGTTCTTAAAAACCATTCTTGTGTGAAAAGTACTATATAAATAATCTGCAAATATTTAATCATTTTTAATGAATGACTGACTACCTACCCAATTAATAATACATTAGTGGATTTGCTACTCTTTCTTTGTGTGTGATTTTCTGGGCTTCATGCAGGCTGAATGTAGCAAAAGCTATTTGTGTTTTATTATTTTCCCCTGTATACGTGGAATTAAAAGGATAACTAGAATTGGCTTTGAAGGAAGGCTTGAAACTTTCATTACATTTTATGTCCCTCCATTCCCAACTTTTATAATAGTATGGTGGACAGTGTGCATTATATCGTATGTGGTGGCTAAAAATTAGAGATGAGCAGATCCAACAAAAACAGTTTTTTGAAAATTAGTGTGAATTTTTAATGAATCCACTTTGACTATGTTTGCACCACTGCCCTTTTCCTGAAAACACAAGCAAGAAAGGTTGATGGCTGGAACGTTTCTCAAACAATGGATTTTAAGCAAATGCAAATATTCAAGAACAGCTAATTTCAAATTCATATGGAAGTATTCAGCCAGAATGCAGAGCCTAAGAGTTATGCTTATCCAGACAGGGAATAGAAACATAGCACTTGTACTAGGTGTCCAATTGAAATGGCTCAAATTTCATGTTTATCAAATGTGCACTAGAAAATTATTTTCAGAAATTATGCGAAGAAAACAGAATAATGAACACGTTAAAAAAAACTAGCAAACAATCCTCTGGTGATCAATTTCTAAACAGAAAATGAGGCACAATTATTTGGTCTGAATTACTAACTCCGTTCTGCTGAAAATCTATTTGCAAAGTTGGGTTTGTGCTTTAGTGGGATAGGTTATGACTTTCCTTCCTTGAAAGCTTGCAACCAATCTTTAACTTAAAAAAAAGCATCAAATAAATAGAAGATTAGCCTCAGCTGCATTCTCTAAGTGTCTACATTCCACAAGCCTCTTCTTGTCTAAATGTCAGTGTTGTAGACAATTACCAGACAAACTGTCAACAAAGGATGAGGGTTTGCTATGGTTGAATGTCATCTGCAAGTTGTTAGGATTCTAATCTCACCACTTGACAGATTTTGATGCCTTATGAAGGCAGCAGGATCCATTCAAATAGGAAATCTTTCCTCTGAACACAGAAAGCTGAAATGAGACACCACAGTAATAACTGTTAATATGACTTTCTTGTGCAACAGCAATTTCAATCAGTCTTTATTAAAAAATGATTGGCGCAAGCATTTACAGTTTCCTTATTTTATTTTGAAAGGCCACCAATATGAATCCAAGAGAAAATTATTTGTATTCAGTTCCTGGGCTAGAAAAGTTAAATCAATTGTTTTGCTTTTCAACTCTTGCCTTTTTCCAACGTGCTACAGAGACAAACAAACAAAAAATAAAATTGCTGTCTGCTGAAGAGGGAAGCAGGTGAAAGCTTTGTTCTTTCATAGTTCCCATTTAATTCAACGTAGATTCTTTGTAATTATTTATCAAAAACGTTCTAGTGGCTCTGTAAAACACCCGGGATTTATTTTTCTCTTTCATGAGGCTTGTTTTTAAATGATTATAAATAAGGTACTCTCTTTCAAAGCCATTTTTATCAACATAATGACGAAGAAACAAACCTGAATGGATTATAATTATTATTTTAACATGTATACCTATTGATGGGGATGGAGGCAAGGGTTGTTAGAAACGGAACTACAGTGCTACTACTCTCCATTTGGCAATAAATGTTAACTGCAATAAATTGATATGAAGTTTCTTAATCATAATTGTGCTACTCAGCAAACACCATCATTACAAAATTCTGTTTAATTTACTAATTTGTTCATTTTTTCATCAGGAAAAACTCATCAGATGCCTTATTCTTTGACTCTGTAATAAAACTATGAAGATGTTGGGTGTATGCTCAATTAGTTTAACTAGGTGAGAAAATATTGCTAATCATTTTCTTTTGAACTATAATTTGAGATAATTATTTTAAACAGAATTTTAAATGATCCTAGTTACTTAGACTTTTACAGCTTTATAGAGACATTTATATGCTTAGAACGTCAAAACCTTTGCTATTAAAATTTCTCCCTGTAATTATTCTTTTCCCATTTTCCTAACTCTCTGACTGATCCTTTTTTCCTCTTTGCTTTGTTGCAATTTTATAGTTTAGCTAATTCCCTTTAGTTTTCCATTGGCTATTTGGGGCCTGCCTTTACTTCCTAGTTCTTTTTCTTTACAATTTTTAGTTGAAGAATAACGTACAGTAAGTAAATCTGATTTTAAATGGATGTTTTAATTATTGTACACATTGGTATGCACTTTCTTTGAACTCTGTCTGTAGCCCTCTGCTAGTGGACACCCTCTGCTTATTTCTTTTCTGCAGTTTTAAATGAATGGTCACTGAAATCAATGGAACATCAGAGTGTATAGGCACCAGATTTTTTTCTGTAACATAGGAAATGTCTTTCTATTACTGGCTGTAGTGGTCAGTTTATAGAATAGTTTTTGACTTGCTCTTGTGAAGTGTAGGTAGGGGGCTCATTAAGTGTGGTTTAGAAAAATACTCCTACAGGTTTGTTCGCTTAGAAATGTATTTTATTTTTCTGTCTGATAAATTAACAAATTAAGTTGTATTTGTTTTGGTTTTTAAACAGAACAAACACAGAACATTATTTCACAGCAAGCAGATGTGTTGCACCAAATAATAGATGGAGAACAAAGTCTAAATCGTATTAAAAAGTTATTGCCAGGATTTATTGCCTGCAAAATAAAAAAAAAGGAACAAAATAAAACTTGTATATGAAACACCATGATCTTCACAAGCTTTTCTAACAGTTTTTTTTAGTTTGCTTTATCAAGTTAACAATCTGAGATTAATTAAATGCAGAGAGAAAAGAAAATATATAACATGTTCCTTTCATTATAAAAGGAGCGACTCAGTCAACTTCAGCTGCTATAAGACTGTGCCTGTCAGTACAGAACCACAGTTTGTATTGCTTGCTTACCTGTTCCAAACCACTTCTAGGACCCTAGGCCACAACTTACAGCAAAACCCTGCCCACCAGTTTGCTCCAGCCAATAACAGATGTTGTCCCTTTATGTGGAACAAAAAACAAACACCCAAAAACAACAACAAAACTGCAACTCCACAAGATGCTGATCATCCTTACATCCTGAAATGCTAAAATACTGGTTCTCAACTCATTTTGCTGGAGCTACCCTTGTGATGGGTTGGTGGCTGGGTCATCCTTGCCATCTACTAGAAGTCTCTTATTTCATGGTAAAGTTGCCACTGTCTTTCCTTTTATCTATCCATTTTGTCTGTCCCACCCCTTTTGTCTCTGCCATCTCCTTTTCCTCCTTCTTGCTTTCTTGCTCTCCCTCTTGCGCCTCATCTCCTTCTTCCCTTCTCCCTACTCAGCAGAAGGATACATGTGCTTTTTAGCTGCTTGGCTGTTGGAGCCACTTGTTGGGAGACTGGATTCTCATCATTGAACAGATCTCCACAGGAGCAGCAAGCTGTTGTCAGAGCACATAGGCCTGTATCTGAGTTGTCCTTAGAGCAGATTGCATTATGGGCCACCAAAGAAGCAAGAAGTGAATGTGAGTGGCTTTCAAGGAGTCACTCACACTTTACTCAGGATGTGGGAATATTCCAACTTGGGACAGGCAGGGTTGATCCAGGGCAAGGCAGCTTTCTCTAACTGCACCCTACCTGTCCTCTTCTCTAAGCCCACCCTCCCATAGTAAACTGATGCTCCTCAATTCCAGAAGACACTAAACTAAAAAGAAATGGCTTAACAGTATCCCCTTCCTGTCTAATGATTACTGCTGGGGGTTTAACCAGAAAGAGGACATTCCAGATAGAAACAGGTACTCTTCCTTACACTTCGTATTCTCCAACCTAAAGCTTGTTTTAATTCCCATCAAACCCGAGAGAGTTTACACTGCCCAAGTCGCTGCTCTGAAGGCAGTAGTAATCTTAGGCTTATTATATACTTCCAAAAGCCTTGTTTCACATACATTCAAGGGCTGATCAGCTTTCACATGATCGGGAAGGGCTGATATAAAGAAAAAGAGCAGGTGACTAAGTAGAGGTTTAAAGTTTGTATCTTTTCATTCACTCCCATTGTTTCAGAGAAACATCCAGAGGGAAGTTACACTTTAGTGAATGGCAGCTGTTTCTAGCTTTGCTGCTTCCCTCCCGCACGTCCTTTCCATCTGACCGCACAAAACAGAGAAGATGAGGAAACTCTTGTGCTGACAGACAATGGTGTAGGCATGTTGTCCACAAGTCCCAGTATGCCATACTACAGCATACCAGCTTTTTTCTAGCCCTGAGTAGTTTTTTCTAACTACTGTTGCGGGAAAAGCGTGTAATTGCTGTTCTTGGATTGAAAAGGGAAATGGTAAGAATTGCAGATTTATGCTTGAATAATAGGCTTGTCATTTATGGATTTACAAAAAGAGAGAGAGATTTGTTAAGGTTGAGTAGTGGCAGTGTCTCCAACTGAGGCAGTGCATGCAAAATATGTTAAATGCCAGCTTAAAACTTTCGTCACAGAGCCCTTTGTATAGAACACTGTTCAAGCAGAGCTGTATTACTATATACATCAGACATCTGCCCTCTATAACCTTCTAGTAAATACTAATGAGAATGTATTATTATACTTTAAATCTGAATAGGAGAAATATATAGAAGCAATAAATACCTTATTGAGATTTAATAGCTGATGGGAGAAAAATTATAGATCTGTCAGACTCAAAGGTGAAATGGCAACTGGTACGGTTACATCACATATATTGGACACCTGTGAGCATGCTTCAGAAACGTGAGCCTCAGAAATATAGGGACAAGTTGATGTGTAACTGGGAATGGAGATCACTGAGGAAGCCAGGGCTATCCCCACTGTCTTTGTGCCCTCAACTGCTCTGGCTCTGGCAGCATAGCTTCACTGGAACTGAATTAATAGATCCTCCCCCTAGCCACAGCTACTCTAGGGATACCTCTTAAGCAGGCGTAACTACCAATGAAGGAACTCAATGGGAATAGAAATACAACCTATGCCATACTGCCTTTACTTTATAAGCTCCAGTGAGAATGAGGGGCATACCCTTAACCTCATGTCCAGCCTCTCTCATTCTTCCCCTCGCCCTCATCCATGCCTTACAAGAATCCCCCAAGTCCAGAGGCAGGATTTGACCATACAGGCAGCTGACCTCTCTTCTGTACAGGCAGGGGAATAGCCACATGAAGAATATATCCTTCACATGCACATCTGGAGGGACACAATCTCTACTGTGCATTACCACTGTGCTCATCACCATTCAATCCGAGTGCCTGTCACTGACAACTAGTTCTGAGAAGCGATGAAAAACTGCAGCGGTACTAGAAGAGTGGAGAAACGGCACATGTAGTACTAGTTTTATCAAAAGGAAAACACAATCCTCACAATTATCATGCTTTACTCAATAGATAAGTTGGGCTCAAAATAATAGAAAAACTTTTAAGAAAGAAAAAATAATTAAACTATTAGATGATGAATGGAACCAAGAGCAAGCTAGCTGGAGACTTGAGAACCCTGGGTTTGATCCCCTTGCTGTGCCCCAGACTCCCTGTGTGAACCATGGGCAAGTCATTTAGCCCCTCTGTGCCTTGGTTTCCCATCTTTAAAAATATTGGATAATAGCACTTCTCTACTTTACAGCGGTGTTGTGAGGATAAATACATTAAAGAAGTGAGTAGCACAGAAACTATAGTAATGGGAGTCATACAACTACCTAAGATAGATAGAAAAGTAATAAGCAGTGTGTCTTTATAAAGACTGTATCTTGCCAGAAACCAATAGTGAAAGAAGAATTAGTATAGTTTTTGGGGTCTTATCTAAAGAAAATCTCCTGGATGTGAAATAAGAACTCTCTTAAGGAAATCAGACATGCCAGACACAAAAATATATGTCTGTAAATTTTAATAAATCAACTCATCCCCTGCAGATCACCTAAATGCCATTTAAAAGCATGACACTAGAAAAGCCTATACTCACATTTAATTAATAAAACTCTAGGAAGGAAATTACACTGCTGTGAAACATTTCCAATTAAAGTTATACAACTGTGAGGAGAAAAAAAAAGAAAAAAAAACACCACCAAATGTGCTGGATGCCACTTCAGCTGTATCATTTATATCTGAGGTATTCTGACTTCTACCTGAGGTACAAAGGTGGAGTTGAAAGCATAATATGTTTTAGAGCTGTGAAATCATGTGAGTTTTGGCATAAAATACTTAGCGCTATAGATAGATTACAGGACAGATCAGTTGCTTTCCCCAGAACTTCCTGTATTAAATGACACTAAAGAGAGACACTACTTGGTGCTTGCTCTGTAATTAAAATTTGAGTTAAAATAAGATTAATAATAGATAGAATTTGATATGAAGACACTGGAAAAAATTATAATCCCTTTGTTGTAGAATGGACATTATCTTATTGAAGCTCAGTAACATAAAAAGGTACTATATCTTACAAACTTCAAGATGGACTTTTATTTATTTATTTGAGGTCATTATGCGTACTAGGGAACCTTTAGTGCACTCTAGCAGGGTCCACACAGACCAGTTGGTGCTCCACAATCTAGTGCATACTATAATTAACACCACTCTAGTGCAGGCTAAAGCACTGTGTAAACAAACCCTAAGAAAATGTGTGCTTCTTACATTGTTTATTCAATCTGAGACCTAGCACAACTTTAAGTGTGAAAAGAATTTGAGGAGAGAGGTAGTAACCCAATAAGTGTCTTCTTATACTATATATGATGAACATTTTGTTTCAGATCAAACGTTGTGTTGCAATTTTGCCTTTTTTATTTTATAATATACAATATTAAAACAAACATTAAAAAAAAAAGTTGTTTCAAAATGAAAACTTTTAATGTGTCTTTCCAAAAATGTCAAAATGTTTTTTCTAGTTTTTCTCCAAAATGGAATTTTGGCAAAATTGATACCATTTTGTGAAGTATTTCTGTTTCAACAGAACTATATTTTCTGATGGAAAACAGTTCCATCAAAGTTTTTCAATCAGCTCTAGGTGTCACCAATATTCCTCCTCTACCCATTGCTGCAATCTATTAGCAGCTCTTTGGAATATCGCTTAATTGTACCTTGTTATTTTCCTGCTCTCCTCTTCTCTTTTTGATTCCTTGTCATAGTTTGATGTTAATCTGAATACTATTGAAAAGAGGTTGAAAAAGGTAAGCAGAGAATATATAATGCTTTCTATCAATTACCCAGCTCAACCAATTAATTTCCTTCTCTCCACTTAGATAATATATAGTCTCCAGTCTAGTGCATATGACAGAATCTTTCTGATCCATGAAGTCATTACAAAGGCAATTTAACTATAATCCTTGTCAACTTCAGGCTGCCACCATGGAATAGAAATGTGGACTTGTGTAACACATGCTCTGGAGCAAATCAGATGTGACAAAGAGGAGGCTCAGCAGATTACAGTCTTGAAATTGTAAGAAGAATGGTTATACTATATCCCATACTCATTACAGATTTTGCCAGAACAATAGATGAATCAGGTGTCATTTCCTGTTCTCTTCACTGTCTCTGTCCAGTACAGGAGGCATTAAAAATTTAATTTCTAACAATAGCATGTCAAATATAATAGAATGCTATAAGAGAATACTACTTTGACCTTTTCAGTTCTCTGCACTTTGATTGGCTGGCCATCCCACTCTTGCCTGACAAGTCAGCGAAGTTGTAAACAGGTAAAGAATTACAGCTGCCAGCTAACCAAATTACTAAAAAGGTCAATGCATTATGTATGACACACTTACTCACCATTCTGCTTTTTCTTGTGATGAAAAACGGGAACAGGAACTGAACATTAGCTATTTTTCCTCTACTGACATTAATTGGATCAAAGGTATAACATTGCCTTAATTTTCCCTCAGTCACTGCTTTGTTGATCTGTGCTGTCTCCATCACAGATGACAAACTTCTATGGCAAAATTATCATCTTATTATATCTATTGCCTCTATAGTTAAAGATAATACAATCTTCTGCTATTTCCCTCAAAAACAATGATGATTCCAACCCCACCATATATTAACATGTCCTTCTATCAAGACCCCTTTATAAATTATTATGATTTTTCCATTATTTTATAGTTCCCAGAAGGTGTGCTAGGTACTTCACAGAAAACAGAGAAAAATAAACATTGTCCCTGCTCTACAGAAGTCACCCTGTGAGGCCTCAAACCCACCCATACTTTTGATCATGAGCATAACTTTACTCTGATGATTACTCATGCAAGTAAATGTCACTGTATGCTAAGGTGCAGGATCAAGGCCACAATTTTAAATGTGACAAAAGTGTGGGTGATAAACAGCACAGAGAAAATCATGGTTTACACTGAGAGACTTATAAAGCTCAATCTATCTAGCTTTTTGAAGTGACAGTAAGAGGTAACTTTATCAAGATATAAGACACAGATGTTTACCACCAAGTGTAATTAACCACTGGAATACTTCCCCAAGGGCTGTGGTAAATACTCTATGACTTGGAGTCTTGAAATCAAGGCAGAATGCTTTTCTGAAAGATATGCTCTAGTTCAAACATTAGTTGATGGGCTAGATATAGGAGTCAATGGATGAAATTCCAGGGCTTCCATGATGCAGGAGATCATTATGATGATCTAGTCTGGTCCTTTCTGGCTCTAAAACTCTATAAAGCTATAACATTCTCTTCTAACACTTCAAATCCAACTTTAACCAAATCTTCTTTGGGATTGAGAAATGTACATTTTTATTTCCCCTTTCTGGACAGGATTGGAAATGCTGCAGTAATAGAAGAGAAGGTATTCTCACAACTTTTCTAGCCTGATCTGAAGCCATAAAAAACCCCAGAACTCTCATAAGAGCTTATCCTCATGAAATTTCCAGCTCTCATTTGAACATCACTAAGTTCAGATAACTTATCTTCTCAGCATTGACCCAAACTGAACCTTTAGACCTTCTGAAGTTTGTCCATCGCCTCTTCACTGCATGCTGATAATGCTCCCTAATCTGCAAGGGTTTTGTCCTTCTCACGTTCAAGTCAGTTGTAGAATTCCCATTGGTGTCAATGGAAGCAGGAATGAGCAATGAGAAAGGCTGCTGTTGGGTGACAAGAAATGTTCCTTTTCCATTGAGGGATCAGCATGCTGCCTTTGTGGTGTCTGTATTTGTTGGCCCAGGAAGCAAAAGGCCAGGCTAGGGAATTTAGTTTCCTATATAGTCCACATGAGTTTATTTCCACAGTCAGACTTAAGAATAGATGAGACTTTAAAACAAATTTCATAACAAAATATCACTCCCTGGCTTGGTGCCAAGTTTTAGATGAGAGCAATCTTTTTTCCCCCTGCTAAATTAGAACACCTTAAACATGGCTGAGACTGGAAGCACTGACACAATTTTGATTATAACAGTTTGAATTCTGTGGCTATAATATAGCTGTGCAAACATTTTCATTATCATAAATGTCTTCTGCAATACAAGAAAACTAAACTCAATGTTCACTGAACACAGAGCAATTCTGTGTCCTTCAGCTTTAATTTTATCATCTTTGATTCATGAAAAACGGATCCAGACACCAACTATCACGCTTGCCAAAATAAAACAAGGGTTTCAACAAATGATTATGAAGTAATGCAAACCTGGATTCAGGCACAGGTGGTCTGTCTAGGGTAAGATCTGAGGAGGGGGCTTTGAGAGGGGACCTAGCAAATAACTAAGGGATTGATTTGTGAGATGCAGGCTTTACTGCTATTTCCTAGAAACTTCTTTCTGGTGAATACAGAGACTTTAATTGTCTTAATATATTTAACGGTGATCCAGTGTTTCACCTCTCCCCACCCCGGTTACAGAGTTGATAAGATTCTGGCTCCCATTCCATCACTCCCATGTTATAACTGGAGATGAGCTAAAATTAGAACCTCAAACCTAATCCTGTTTGAATTTCAGTTGTGGTGGAGGTTAGAGAGGAGAGGAGCAACAGCAGGGGGAGAGGGGAAAGTATTTCTGATCATCTTCTTAGCTATGCGCAACATGCCTCGGGCGGCATGTGACCAGGATTCATGACCGAATTTGGTCCGCTGGTTGGATCATTAGAATCCCTGATTCCAAACCTGCCCCAGTAGTTCATTCTGTAGGGATTCCTGTGGCTAGAGCAGAAGAATCATTGTTGTGCTCTTAGGAAAACCCCATCCAGCTTTACTCACTTGAAGGAAGATGACTACAATGAAAGAAGGATGGCATTTGTTGTTAAGGCTCCTGAGTTCCCATCCAGAGGAGATGAGATTTCAAATCCAAGGCCTGCCAAAAACTTCTTATGTGACATTGGGCAAGTCACTCAATCTCTTTGGCATAGGTCCTCCATAATCCTTTGTGGATCTGAGCCTTTATGGCTGAGTTCCCATGTGTAAAATGGGGAGAAAAATACTTATTTTATTTTTCTTGTCTATTTAGCTTGTAAACTCTTCTGGGCAGAAATCATCTCTTACCATGTTTGTACACGGTCTAGCACATTGGAGCCTCTAGGCACTTCTGCAATACAACCACTACTATTAACAATAATGCAATGCACAAATTCAAGTTAGCAGAGAAGACAGATATAAGCCAGGAAGAGAAAGGGTCTCTCTCAAACTGTAGAATATATATCAGCAAGATTGAGGTTTTATCTGAGTTCTGTTAATGTTTGATTTTCTCACTTTCTTTCCCCTTCAAGTCAGATTTCAAAGTTGTTGGGTGTTTACATTCCTTGGGATATGAAAGACCCTGTGTCACACACTTTCCAGTTTTGTGAAAAAGCTGGACTGGAATAAAAAACTCTCAGCTTAGAGCAAATCTATTCCTGTTGTCAAAAAAACAACAACATTTTATATGACATATTTTAATTTGTCTGCAAAGCACAATGTCCAAAATTTCTGCATGTATTGCAGTTTCAGTTTAACATGCTGCATAACTGTAACCACTTGTGTATAAAAATGAACAATCTGATGTATCCAGCATCCTCAGGTCACATGAAGGGCAAATAGAAATAACTTCAAACATTTATAATTGTACATTTTGTGGAATGGAATGTAGAAGGAACAACCTCAAAGCAGAAAATGATTGCTAGGTTACAAAGGCTTGTCAGTTATTTTAAGCTTTGACCTTCAAAAAAGAGCAGTGATGACAGCTGGAGTGATTTTAGGGTACTGCAGAAAGGAATTATGAGAGAAATTAGGGGGATGGAGAAGAGTTGAAAATAATTATATGAATAATATGCAATTACAATAATTAAACACATTAGTTTTTTGTAAATGAAATGAATGAATATTGCTATATACTCAATCTTCCATTCATTTTGATGGTGGCGGGGGAGTATGCATGTACACATGCACAAATACAATCTCTCAGTAATATCCTGTTTATTTTTTTTTATTATTATTTTTCATCACTTTTACTATTTACAATTTATCAAACCTGCAAAATGAGCTACCATCAAAAAGCAGCAAACAACAAACAGAGCTTTGTGTTGGGAAGAATTCTACTGGGATTCTTTGAGGGGGTCAACAAGCATGTAGACAAGACGGATCCAGTGGATATAGTGTACTTAGATTTTCAGAAAGCCTTTGACAAGGTCCCTCACCAAAGGCTCTTAGGCAAAGTAAGCTGTCATGGGATAAGAGGGAAAGTTCTTGTAGCGAGGCAAGACTCACCAGCGCAGCGCCCCCTGCTGGTCATCCTGGGAATTAGCTCTTCCCAGCCCGGCACGCCCTCTGCAGGCCGGTGTCTCACCTGCCGCTGGTTCCTGTGTCCCTCCTGGACCCCAGTGCCCCTCTACATCAGGGTTCTGCCACAATCTGTGGGTCCACTCCAGGGGAACCCCCAACCCTCTAAACCCACCTTGCCTCAGTGGCTACTGCCAGTCATCATCTAGCCCCCGCTCACTGGGGCAGACTGCAATCTATAAATCACTCATCATCGGCAAGCGGGGTTGGACCATTTGCCTCTGCCTGTTCCCAGGCTACACTTCGGTAGCTCCAGTACTTTTCCTGGCCTTTAGCGAGGCCTGCAGCCTGGGGGTTTTTCAGGCTGGAGCACCCCAGCTCCTCTGGCTTTCCCCCAGCCTGCTCCACTCTAGGTACCCTGCTGAGCTCCCAGGCAGCCAAGTCCTTCTCTCTCAACAGCTAAAGAAAGACTCCTCAGCACCTGCCTCACAGCCCTTTTATAGGGCCAGCTGTGGCTGCTGCCCCAATCAGTCTAGCCTTTCACAACCGCAGCCCTCTCCAGGGCTGCTTTTAACCCTTTTTCAGGAGTGAGGGCAGCCACCACACACTACAGTCCTCTTGTGGCTAGGTAACTGGTTAAAAGATAGAAACCAAAGGGTAGGTATAAATGATCGGTTTTCAGAATGGAGAGAGGTAATAGTGGTGTGCCCTAGGGGTCTGTTCTGGGACCAGTATTGTTCAACATATTCATAAATGATCTGGAAAAAGGAGTAAACAGTGAGGTGGCAAAATGTGCAGACGATACAAAACTACACAAGATTGTTAAGTCCCAAGCAGATTGCGAAGAGCTACAAAAGGATTTCACAAAACTGGGTGACTGGCAATTAAATGGCAGGTGAAATTTAGTGTTGATAAATGCAAAGTAATGCACATTGGAAAGCATAATCCCAGCTATATGTATACAATGATGGCGTCTAAATTAGCTGTTAGCACTCAAGCGAGAGCTCTTGGAGTCATTGTGGATAGTTCTCTGAAAACATCCACTCAATGTGCAGCGGCAGTCAAAAAAGCGAACAGAGTGTTGGGAATCATTAACAAAGGTATAGATAATAAGACAGAAAATATCATATTGCCTCTATATAAAACCATGGTATGCCCACATCTTCAATACCTCGTGCACATGTGATCGTGACGTCCCATCTCAAAAAAGATACATTGGAATTGGAAAAGGTTCAGAAAAGGGCAACAAAAATGATTAGGATATGGAACAGCTTCCATATGAGGAGAGATGAATAAGATTGGGACTTTTCAACTTGGAAAAGAGACGACTAAGGAGGGATATGATAGAGGTCTATAAAATCAAGACTGGTGTGGAGAAAGTAAATAAAGAAGAGTTATTTATTCCTCATAACACAAAAGAACTAGGAGTCACCAAATAAAATTAACAGGCAGCAGGTTTAAAACAATCAAAAGGACGTATTTCTTCACACAACGCACAATCAACCTGTAGCATTCTATGCCAGAGGATGTTGTGAAGGCCAAGACTATAACAAGGTTCAAAAAAGAACTAGATACATTCATGGAGGATAGGTCCATCAATGGCTATTAGCCAGGATAATTTGCCAGAAGCTGGGAATGGGCAACAGAGGATGGATCACTTGTTGATTACCTGTTCTGTTCATTCCCTCCGGGGCACCTGGCATTGGCCACTGTCGGAAGACAGGATACTGGGTTAGATGGACCTTTGGTCTGCCCCAGGATGACCATTCTTACGTTCTTATGATGGAAATTATAGGCAGGGCTTGTAGCACCTCCTATTATTAATGTTGCACAACATTTCTCATTATAAGACCCTGTTTTCAGCTGTTTATAACTTTGCCAAAATTAAACCATTTAGACTTACATTTTCCATGCCAGGTGTCTGCCTCAGTCTGTATTTATCTGGAAAATTTCAGCTAAAATGATTCAGTTGTTTCCGAGAATGGGGCTAGGAAAAATACTTTAATTTCTGGCAACCTTTTCTTTGAGCAGCTTTAGTGACTCCAGGCTTTGGAATGGGGACTTGAAATTTGGCAGGAGAGGTAGTCTTTATATAAGAGATGTGCCTTTTGCTGTGCCTGTGAAAGTCCAACCAAATGTGGCCAAGTTATAAGCCTTGGAGCAGGGTGGGGTGAGAAGCACAGTTCACTTATGCTCAGTAGAGATTTCTTCAATTTTCTGCTAAAATTTCTGATGATTCTGAGCATACTCCCCCCCACACACACACAGAGGTTCTAGTGTTAACCAGACTGTGCATGCCCACAAAGCATATGAGCATACTCCAGCCCAGAGCTAAAGATGCTCAGCAGGACTTTCCTTCTATTGGGTGCTCTACACTAGATCCTGAGAAAAATACTATAGTATTAATTGCCCCAAACACTGCAATACCACTATAGAGAGCCATAGTGTTTGGAGCAATTGTGATAAAACATGGCAGTACTTTTTTAAAACAAGGGTAGCCCTGTGTGCACAAACTGGGGATTTGCGCAGATACACCCAGCAGCATGCACACAAAGTTGTCACATTTGCCTGTGCACAATTGCAGATCTACAAAGTCAGTAACATCAGGCTTATAATTTTTTAAAACAAGACTTAACTTTATACAAACTTTAGAAAGCGCATGATTTTTGGATGAGTGTTGGGTAGGTTCTCATTTTGTTCCAATTCACCAGTCCCTGCTATAGTGATATAGCCTTAACAAATTCACTCCCCAACTCATCCAGGGAGAGTAATTTTTCTTTGACAGGTAAGTAAAATATTAGTAGTTTCATCATCAGTCAATCAAGGTTTTGTTCCAGGACTGGTAAAATTTCATGAACATTTGCAAGGCAAGTATAATATATGTTAAGCTTCTCCTTTATGCTTGGTGAAAGAAGAACACAATTATTTTTGTCCATCATCCACTGAGGTAATATACTGCACAGACATGAGTCAGTGCCTTCTTCGGTTAGCATTTACATCTATTTCATAAACAGCACAAATTCTGTAGTTTAGCATTTGCAAAAAGGTTCAGCTGAAAGTCGCATAAAAAATAAGATCAAATTGCCTTTGCTGAAACTGATGAGAGTGGGTAGCAGGAAGGGAGGCAAGTTTGACACATTACATCCTAAACCTGTACATCAAACCAGAAACTATAAATAAATAGGCAGGCAAGAACTAATACATTCACATTGTTTCCCTGCTTGTCAACAGCTGACTTGTTTGACAGTATCAGCACATTTCTAATTCCAAAGGTAACAAAGATGAAAAAAAAATATTCATTCAATATTTCTGTCTGAAATGCTGGCTGCATTACATTTAATCAAAATTTGTTCCCTCTACTTCATACATCTAAACAAAGGAGCTTCCTCAGGGCTGCTGAGAGCCCTCTAGGATACTAATATAGCTCCCATCTCCATAGCATCCGAGTGCCTCACAATCTTTAAGGTACTTATCCTCACAACATCCCTGTGAAGTAAGGAAGAGCCATTATCCACATTTTACAGATGGGAAACTGAGGTACAGGGAAGCTAAGGGCCAGATTTTTAAAGGTATTTAGGCCCATTAAGATGCAGATAGGCACTTAGTGGGATTTTCAGAAACAACCTATCTGCATCTTTCAGACATTACCTTTAAAAATCTGACCCTAAGTGTCTTACCCAAAGTACACAGGTAGGGCCACCCCTCCACCCATCACCATCCTGTACCCAGAACTGTGCAGGGGAGACCATCATGCCACTCTGGGTCATAGGATCCAGGTGTTGCCTCTTCTCTCCCCCTGCCACCATGTGGCCTTCGGACAACACTGCAGAGTACAGCCAGCCAGTCTTTAGCCAGGAGGAGCAGCCAAAGCCGGTCCTCTGGACTTTCCAGTCAAAACTGCAGAATGTTTTGCTGACTTTCTCTACCGGGCACTGATTGTGTTTGTTCCGACCCGCCTCCTCAGTTTCAGTCCACATCTGCCCCTCCTTACTCTCCTCTCTCCTACCCTGTCCCTCCTCACTCCCCTTCCCTGGTCTTTCCATTTAGCTGATCTGCTAGTAAGCAAATCCACAAAAGAGGAGAGGGAAAGAACTAACATGCCATTTGCTGTCATCAAGTAGCTCATTCTGCATGGGTGTTCTATCTCTTCCTCCACCTTGTGTCCGTCTTGTCTATTTTGATTACAAGCTTTTTGGGGCAGGGACCATCTACTACTGGGGCCTCCACTGCTAGATGCCCCTTAGGCATTATCATAATAAACATATTTAAAAAGTCAGTATCAAAACTGGGAACCCCCAAGCTAGCACATAGCCACTGGACTAGGTTTCCTCTCTACAATACATTTTATTATGTCCACAGTAATAACCCCCCATCAGACATCAGCAGCAGGATTTGAACCTGCACCCTTCAGCACAGATGCCTTCCACTTGAGCAACAGGGTCACTGCCTTTCACATCAAAACTTCACACTAATTGTAATTAATTCCCACTCTAATCAACTTACCACGAGGCAGAGTTTCAATACATCACTAAGAAACTAAAATGTCTGCAAATATGGAACTGACCAGACCTGACTAAAGTATATTCCAGTGATACTCAGGCCTCAGTGGTTCAGGAGCCAAATTAATGATCTGTATTACCCAAAAGAACACAGTCGTGTGAACTGATCATTTCATTTACTGTATATGAAATTTTTATGCTCACAGCAAAATGACTGACCAAGTATTATTATTTTATCATCTACAGTTGGTTAATAACATAGTAAAAGCCTCCTGATTGGTTAATAACTTAGATTAGTTAATAATTCAATCACACAATTTTTTAATATCATGTGTTGCAAAGAGTTGCATTAAAGAGCCAGTTGCAGCTCACGAGCCTCAGTTTAAGGGTAGGTCCACACCTCTGAACGCGATAAATCGATCCCAGAAGCACTCCCCCGTCGACTGTGGAACTCCTGCTTGCCGAGAGGAGGAAGCACTGTCGATGGGGGAGCTTGCCTGCACCTCGTTGACCCGCAGTAAGTAAACTTAGTTCGATCTAGGAAACGTCGACTTCAGCTACGCTATTCTCGTAGCTGAAGTTGCGTCTACTAGATCAATTCCCCGCCCCAGTGTGGACCAGCCCTGAGTGTCACTGGTTTATTCCAATTTTCTCTCACCATCAACAGCTAATCTTCTCTTTATCCTGTGGTAACAAAGAGGGACATACATATTTGATATGTCAACTTTTTCTTATTACTTAGTTTTGTAAGCCATGCAAATGTGACATTGCTAACAGCTGGCCTAATGTTTTTGGCAAGAATATACTGAAGAGAATATAGTGAAGCGCGCACAACCTTCATAATGTTTTCTTTCACGTCTGCTTACAATTCAGCTCTTCAGCAGAAAAACCCTGGGTCAATCACACATGACAGGATATTTGATTAATAAAAACTATTACTCAGTATTTCAATATGTTACTATCTCAACAGGTGGAATTAGAAAACAAATATAACCATCATATAAAAAAAGTGTCATACTGTAACATTTATTCTGCTTAAATGAAGCTAGTTCATTTCTCTTTCATCCTTCATTTCACTACATTTCTCAGAGGTTTCTTGTCACCCTCACTTTTATTTGTATAGACTTTGTAAACATACTCAGATTACATCTAGGAACATATTTTCAAAAGGTATGTCTTTCACTTATGAGTAAAATTGTACCAACAAATTTTGTGCCTATGTTTTGGCACCCAAAACTCATTTGTGGGCTCAGTTCTGAGTCCTGGCACATGATTATGGGCATAAATCAAACAGTGAAACATGCAAGTACTTACACGTTCACCCACAACTCATTTTGGGGGGGGGCAAAATTGAAGGTGCAAACCTTGTGGGGTTAAAGAGAGAGGCGAAGCTGCCGCTCTTCTGAAAACACACCACATGTTTTCTTATCAAATACAGGAGTAATGTGTAAACTGTTTCTCCAAATCCATCACTAACAGGCGCTTTTGGGATTCCTGTTAAATAAAGATGATATTGGTACTATCAAAACATTGCTGAACCTTTTGGGGCTCAAACCCCAGATCAGATTTTAATGGTGGGACACTCTAAGATCTGAATTTCCCATTCAGTCCAGATCTCATATTAAGATAAACCAAACTCCCAGTCCTTTGGGGGTTGAGAGAGGTGTTCAAAGTCTGAATCCAGGTCTCATTTTTGCAAATTGGGCTCATGTCTAACTAGATCCTTACAGAGTTCTAGCCAATAATCTTACTGATAGGGCTGCTTGCATGTGAATCAATTCTTTTTTTCCCCCTTTTCTTTTGAAAAGGAGTGTAGTTTGGCAGCACTCTTCATATAAAGCTATTTTTCAAACCAATTTCAAGAAAGGCCTAGATCCAAACTCAGATACTCAAATGAAAGGCATTTGAGCTGAGCAAAATTGAAACAGGGATTTTCCCAGAATTCAGTAAGGTACAATTCAACACATAGATGTGTAAATCAATACAAATATTTTTAAAAGTGTATTTTAAGGATTGGTCACATGGGGTCCTGAGATGGCCCTCATCTCCCATTGATTTAAATGGAAGTCTAGATGCTCAGCGGCACCTAATAAGATTAGGTCCTTAGTGTCGATGCCAGAAGTTTTAAATAGGAGTGCCCAAAAGTCAGGTACTTTCCAGAGGTGTTAAGCATGGATGGGTACTGTTGACTTCAACCTCTGAAAATCAGGCTATTTATTCAGGTGTCTATATCTAGGATTGAATTCCTAACTTTGGGCAGTCACCTAAGTTCCCTCTAAGCCGCACGGCCGCACAGCAGGTTATCAAGGGCCATGCAGGGGGAAAGGCGCCTCTTCCCCCAGCCCCAGACCACCTGTGGCTGGGGACAGATCCCTCTCCTCTGGCCCTGGAGCACCCATGGCCAGGGAGAGGCACCTCTCCCCTGACCCCAGGATGCTGCGGTGAGACATAGCAGGGGGGAGTCCTCTCTCCCTGCTGCAGACCCAGGGCAGCCTGCACCCCAAATGCATCATCCCCAGCCCCACCCCAGAGTCCACATCCCCAGCCAGAGCCCTCACCCTCCCCTGCACCCCAACCCTCTGCCCCAGCTCTGAGCCCCATCACACACCTCAAACCCATCTTCCCCAGTTCCGACAGAATGAGGCAAAGGGGGCAATTGCCCAGGGCCTGGGAGTCCCCGGCCACCACCGCTGCTGCTGCTGCAGTAGCAGCAACAGCAGTCAGGAGCCCCAGGCCCTTTTAAACTGCCCAGGTGGGCCGCAGGGCTCCTACGGACACACGCGCCCGCTCCAGGCCCTGTGCTTTTGGAGGGCCCCACGGGCTGGCATGGTCAATCCCAGAAGTAACGGCGTCCCAGAAGTGACAAATCGTTACTTCCGCCCCGGGTCCCCCCGCCCCCAGGATGACCCTGGCCCTGGGGCCCGGAATTGCTCTCAGTGGGCCTGGCCCCACCCCAGAGTCCACACCCAGAGCCCTCTATCCCCGCACCCCAACCCTCTGCTCCAGCCCTGAGCACCCTCATACACTCTGAAACCCTCACTCCCACCCCGCCACACATCACCTCTATATTGGTGCACATAATAAAATTCAGTCTGCACATGGATGTAAAAAATTAGAGGGAACATTGGCAGTCACATTTGACAATTTGCATCCTGTGCAAGCTTTTAACTGAATATAAATACATGAGCAACTGAATATCCAACTGAAGGAAAAACCTATGAGAGGGGAGGCTGTGGGGATGAGATATTTGAGTGCTCCACCACACATTGTGCCATTGGGATATGGTGTTTGGAGCCCACAGAACTGGGATCTGTGCACACCCTGGGGATGCATGAGTGGCTAGAGCCATCCAGAAGAAAGTCCTGTGTCTCCATACTGGCTCTGGTGCCTAATTCCCCGCTGAGCTCCATCCTCAGACACCGTGCAGAGCAAATCCATTTGAGCTGCACTACCAGGCACTCCCCTGACTGCAGCTTTCCCTGAGATCCAAGAGAAGGGCCACACAGCAAAGATAATATAGCCAAAGGGCAGAATTTGCATCCTTCCTCCCTCAGCCTGCTCTCTACCCAGCCCAACGAGTCTCCACCTCCTTCCCATGCATGAACCTAGTCTACACAGTGGTCTCTTTGTGGTCTCAGGATTGGGGGGAGGGCAGAGGAAATGAGAATGGTGCTGATGCCCTTCACATGTGGAGAATTGTCTCCATGCACAGATCTGGGAGCAACCTGACCCCCAAATAAGCAGCCAGTTACCAATTTTAGGCCAAAGCGTAGGCAGATATATCTGAAAGTATAGCCCTAGACGTAGATATATTTGCTATGGAATGGGTTGAACCAGAATTTCTGCTTTGTTCAGTGGTTCATAAAATGTATATATTCAGCTGATTAAACAAAAGTGCAGCATCAACACTATAAAATAATTCTTTAGCAAGCTACATACAGAAATGTTTGATTCAGAGTTTTGGGGAAATGATAGTGACTTTACAAAAGCTATCATTTGTTTTACTTCTGTTCTCAGTGACAATAAAGAGGAGACAGCACAAGATGGTTGTATATGCATTGGCATAACTAGTGCATTGCAGTTTTATGCTCCAGAAACTACTGTGAAGGCAAGATGTAAAGATGAATGGAAGAGGATAATGATGCTAATAAGTCTCCTTGAAGATTATCATAACTAGAAATACATCCAGAAATACTTTCTAATTAAACAGTTGTTATAGGGATCTCAGTCAGCAAGCAACTCTATGTTTGACTGTTCAACAATCACAAGAAAAGTCCTAGAAGTACTTGATCAGCAATTCCCACACTGTGGTAAATGTAGTCTGCAGAGCACTTGCTGCTGTCTTAGACAGCTGTTTCATCACATAGCACTAGCCCTCCTGTGTTTCCAACAGCTATATTGAACTAGGAGAAGCTATGAATACCTAAATGTTTCCTAATGTTATGTCCCCCATGTGAAGAAGGGCTACAAAATCAGGATCTATGGCATCAAGAGCTATGGACTTTAATTGAGCAAAATTCCCATTAATGTGGGAGCTTGGATTTCTATGGGAGTTTTGCTTAATTAGGGACCCCAAAATCCAGCCCATAATATTTAAAACAAAAACAAAAAAGAAAAGCAAACATACTCCACTACATCAAGTTTGGGACTTTAGTGTGTCCCTTTGTTTGTTCTAAATAGGTTTAATTTAGACCCTGATCCAGCAGCTGCTTCCATGCAAGCAGACCCTGTGCTCCACTGAAGTCAACTTCACTAACTTCAGCTTCAAAATCAGTTTCCAGATATAGTCCTATGTAGTAATTGAATACCAAAATGTCAAAGACATTGGATGCTGTATCTGCAATGTTACTTTTCCAGTCCAGATACTCTTTCTTAGAACTTGTGAAGGCCACCTCACTTGTGCATGTTCCAATACTTGCTGATAATCTGACTTGAACTTCAAGGCTGC
This sequence comes from Trachemys scripta elegans, assembly GCF_013100865.1. Taxonomy (NCBI): domain Eukaryota; kingdom Metazoa; phylum Chordata; order Testudines; family Emydidae; genus Trachemys; species Trachemys scripta. Next base: position 83,298,336 of record NC_048303.1, read on the forward strand.
AAGACCTTGCATCAATGACTTGCAATTCAAGAGACTCGGGGGGGGGGGGGGGGGGAACCACCAACTTAATATTTCTAACTGATTTTGCAGAGATATTTCAGTCAACTTTTGCAACCAGCCTCTGAAATTGTGCACAAAGATTTTGAATACACAATCATATATACCTGAGGCCACTCACTATGATAAGTTCCAGAGGGTGTTCCCTTCCCTCCTTTCCTCTCCCAAGTGAGCCACTCAGAATAAAACACGGAGAGGTCACATTAAATGGCAGAACAGCAAAATTTACTGCTCTGTGACTCTCTTGTTGTGTCCTCCCAAATTCTACCCCTTTATTGCTATTTTTGATTTGTATATGATAGCACCCAGAAGTCCCAATCAAGGACCCTCAATATATTTTGTACTATACAGACCAGTAATAGAGAAGGCAGTTCCCAGACAGCTTAGAATCTGAAGGTGAGATTCTCAGCCCTACTCCAGCCACTTTATTCTGGATAAAAGGGACAAACCAAAGGAGTCCTAAAAGCCCTGGATTCAACCATAGAAATTCCTCTGGTGCAGAAACAGAGGCAAACAAAGAATAAGGGTCACAAATCTGACATCGGGAGCCTGCTAGGGGAGGGGCTGAGGCAGCAGCACTTGATGCTGTGAAGATCTGGGTAGTGCTGCTGCCCATTGACTATAGTAACTTGGTCCCTCAATGCTATCTAAGTTATTACGAGGGCTACTATAGCCCCTACCCTGCCATTTCTTGCTTTCTTGTCTGCTAGATGGTGCCCTTCTCATTTTTGGCCTTCCACAGTTTTTCTGCTATTACCTCCTCTCATTTTATGAATGTAAAATAGGGCACCTGATGAAATGAACAGCCTCAGTTCGACAGTTTGGATGTGATCACTCACTGTTATTTCTTCATTCTTTTTACTCTGTCTTAAAAGAATGAGTTTGCTGTAAAAAGTGTTAGTGCAACCATCACAGATGAGAACTTAAATGCGCCAACTTCAGGCAATTCGGACTCCTGCTTCCCAGAACAACAATAACTTGGCTACATTACACATATATATTACGGGATCATAGTTGAAGGCAAATACTGCAATAAAAAACTGTACTGCATAGGGAAATGACGAGTTATGGTTCTTCTGGGATCTATAACTTTCAGTGTCCTTATTTTCATGTGCTCCCCATAACATTGCACTCAGTATAAGTAACATTTTCAGAAGGAAATTGTTAAGCAAACCAAAAGGGTTTCATTAGTCTTTGCGGTGAACAATCTAGAAAAAGAGCAAAATACACCTTGGGGATCCTGTGTAACAAAAGGTCATTAACAATTTAAGACACTTCTGAGACATCAAATGGTGGAGTGCTGTTACAGCTTTCAATGTTGGTCTGAATGGGGAAATTAATGCTAGGTCTGGAAGATATACAAAAGCAAATTTAATAACTAAATCCTTCCTGGGTTTCAATAACGGAAAATGCATTGGAAATGAAATTCTTACAAATAGCAAGATGTAATGAAGACGGACACAATGAACTATGATAAAAGTAGGCTTTTGACCTTAAATCTGATTATAATGGGACTTTACGGTAAGGGATGATTATGTTGCTTCCTATTAGACACAGCCAATCAATAAGCAAGCTGCTTTCGATTCTAAAGTACAAGTCACACATCTCTATCATGTTTCCTTAGATGGCCATGTGAAGAGCTAAAGTTGGTAGCAATTTATTCTTCTTACTGGGAGAAAGAAATAGTTTAAGAAATGGCACATATTAGTTCAAGCCAGAGCACTTTGCAAAATCAGGCCTGTAATCTTTCCAAAGGGCTGATGAGCTCTTCTGAGATGCTAAGTGCTCCCATCTTCTAATGGGGCATGGGCACACTGTGACACAGGGCCCAACATGGCTCATCCCCTGAGACACTGCTTCTCCCCCCCCCCCCCATTAAGAGCTAAATTAATTAAATTAATTCTGGCATCTGCTCAAGATGCCAGAATTTAGCATGTAAGGAAAGAGAGACACTTGCAAATAAACAAGTGAAATGACAAATGGATCAAATTGCTTATTTAGTCAGCAAAATCACAATATAATCTGATTCACATATAACAAATTTCTTCATTAGATTTGCTCCCTTCTTTCTCCATTAAGTGTTAGTTATTCTGCAATGCAACATCAGCATTACGAAGTTTAATTTACTATAACACTACCCAATTGTGCAGGAACTATGAGAAACTCTCAGGGCCTTTTTACACCATTGCAGGTCAAACCATATAATAAGTAAGACAAAGGAAAAGATTTATAAGACATGACAGGACACATACTATCAGGGGAGAAATCAAACTTAAGTGTATAAGATAGGCACAAATCTGAAGGCACTAGGCAATAAATGCACCTAAAAATGTGCCTGTAGCAGATGCAAATGCTTGTTTTATTAGACATTTTATAGGGTGTTTTTTAAAAAAATGCTACTTACTAGATGTTAAAAATATGTATCATCTGTATTTAAACAAATACTGTTCTTTTGGAAGGAGTGTGTCTGTCTATCTTAGGTGCATAGAATCATAGAATCATAGAATATCAGAGTTGGAAGGGACCTCAAGAGGTCATCTAGTCCAACCCCCTGCTCAAAGCAGGACCAATTCCCAGCTAAATCATCCCAGCCAGGGCTTTGTCAAGCCGGGCCTTAAAAACCTCCAAGGAAGGAGACTCCACCACCTCCCTAGGTAACGCATTCCAGTGTTTCACCACCCTCCTAGTGAAATAGTTTTTCCTGATATCCAACCTGGACCTCCCCCACTGCAACTTGAGACCATTGCTCCTTGTTCTGTCATCTGCCACCACTGAGAACAGCCGAGCTCCATCCTCTTTGGAACCCCCCTTCAGGTAGTTGAAGGCTGCTATCAAATCCCCCCTCATTCTTCTCTTCTGGAGACTAAACAATCCCAGTTCTCTTAGCCTCTCCTCATAAGTCATGTGCTCCAGACCCCTAATCATTTTTGTTGCCCTCCGCTGGACTCTTTCCAATTTTTCCACATCCTTCTTGTAGTGTGGGGCCCAAAACTGGACACAGTATTCCAGATGAGGCCTCACCAATGTCGAATAAAGGGGAACGATCACGTTCCTCGATCTGCTGGCAATGCCCCTACTTATACAGCCCAAAATGCCGTTAGCCTTCTTGGCAACAAGAGCACACTGTTGACTCATATCCAGCTTCTCGTCCACTGTGACCCCTAGGTCCTTTTCAGCAGAACTGCTACCTAGCCATTCGGTCCCTAGTCTGTAGCAGTGCATGGGATTCTTCCGTCCTAAGTGCAGGACTCTGCACTTGTCCTTGTTGAACCTCATCAGGTTTTTTTCTGCCCAATCCTCTAATTTGTCTAGGTCCCTCTGTATCCGATCCCTACCCTCTAGTGTATCTACCACGCCTCCTAGTTTAGTGTCATCTGCAAACTTGCTGAGAGTGCAGTCCACACCATCCTCCAGATCATTAATAAAGATATTAAACAAAACCGGCCCCAGGACCGACCCTTGGGGCACTCCACTTGAAACCGGCTGCCAACTAGACATGGAGCCATTGATCATTACCCGTTGAGCCCGACGATCTAGCCAGCTTTCTATCCACCTTACAGTCCATTCATCCAGCCCATACTTCTTTAACTTGGTGGCAAGAATACTGTGGGAGACCGTATCAAAAGCTTTGCTAAAGTCAAGAAATAACACATCCACTGCTTTCCCCTCATCCACAGAGCCAGTTATCTCATCATAGAAGGCAATTAGGTTAGTCAGGCACGACTTCCCCTTCGTGAATCCATGCTGACTGTTCCTGATCACTTTCCTCTCCTCTAAATGTTTCATAATTGATTCCTTGAGGACCTGCTCCATAATTTTTCCAGGGACTGAGGTGAGGCTGACTGGCCTGTAGTTCCCCGGATCCTCCTTCTTCCCTTTTTTAAAGATGGGCACTACATTAGCCTTTTTCCAGTCATCTGGGACCTCCCCCGATCGCCATGAGTTTTCAAAAATAATGGCTAATGGCTCTGCAATCTCACCCGCCAACTCCTTTAGCACCCTCGGATGCAGCGCATCCGGCCCCATGGACTTGTGCACGTCCAGTTTTTCTAAATAGTCCCGAACCACTTCTTTCTCCACAGAGGGCTGGTCACCCATTAGTGTAGTTCCGAAAACATCACAATCTTTAAAATATTTATTTCTCTACCTCTCATGGGATGGTGTGAACCTCTTATAATCTCTTCTTATAAGAAGGGGAACTGAAGCATAGAGGGACTAAGTGACTTGCCCAAGGTCACACAGGAAGTCTCTGGCACAACCGAGAACTAAGCCATCTCCCAAGTGCCAGTCAAGTGTTCTAATCACTGGAAATTTTTTTTTATTTCTAAAATTTAATGAGGATTAAGAGTCGGGACCCTGACACCACTTCCTGTGTGACTTGAGCAAATCACTTAATTCTGTGCCACAGCTCATTCACCTGTAAAATGGATACACCCGTTACCTGCTACACAAAGAAGTTGAGGATTAATTAATGTTTGTAATTAAGTTGTAAAACTTCTTGAGAATTTTGGATTAAATGTTTCTAAGAGCTAAATTATGTTGTTGAATGTTAATCAACAGCTTCAAATTACATATGCCTGTGAACAGGGATGGATGTAAACATCAAAATGTACATAGATGTCAGAGCACATTTAGAACTCCTGCCAAAATATGCTCTGAATTCAAGTTCTTGGCCAGACTGCCATGTCTTTGTGTCTTAACTCCTCCCCGATCTAATAATACTTTTAGAAGGACACATCAATCCAAATCACCACCTCATCAGCTAGGTAGTGTGTGTCACTCAGACTATGTCCATACTTAAACCACTGCAGCTGTATCACTATAGCACTTCAGTGTAGACACTCACTCCACCAACAGTAGAGGTTCTCCCATCAATGTAGTTAATCCACCGCCCTGAGAGGTGGTACGTAGATTATTGATGGAAGAAGTCTTCCATTGACCCAGCGCTGTCTACCCTAGAAGTTAGGTCAGATTAACTATATTTTCCACACCCATGAATGATGTAGCTGGATCTTTTTAATGTAGACCTGGCCTCAGTCTCTCCTGCCTTCCACTGTATTTGCTAAAATTAGACAAAAGACAATACCTATCTACCCATCTATTCTGTCATATACAGGAAGGCCATTAGAATTCGATGAACTTCCATGAACATAACTGCACAAATGGCAACTACTAATTGGGCTGTGAGCATGAAATTAGTATTAATAAGATATACAGAGTTGGGATGGAATCTAGTAGGTGATGTGACAGTTTGGTAGTTATACCTGCATTCCCAGTCCAATTTTGTGAAAACCGTGTTGTATTTCATCCTTCATTTTGAGTGCAACCTTGATTATATCCTTCAACATACACTGTAACTGTCATGTTGGATTACATCATCACTTTTCAGTTTCTGAGCCTGGTGCCTAGGCATCTGACCCTGAATGACAATGACCAAGGGGCCATCAACTTTGAATGGTTTTCCTCTATGAGCACAAATGTTTTACTAAAAAAGTGAGATGAGGCTAAAGGCAGCTGGTTCTCCCAGTTTATCTCCAGGGAAACAAGACTAAGACTATTAAAGCCAGTCAGTGAGTCACCTGACAGAGCAGGAGTGAAACTTTATTTAAGGGCAGAGTCTGCCCTAGAGCCTCTTGCTCTCTCACCAACTAAATATACCAGAAAGCAGGACTGCAAGATGAAGAAGGGAGGAGGGGGCCTATTCAACTCATACACAGACTGGGCCTAAGGGCTTATAGAAGAGGTGAGTGTAGACCCTGAGAATAACATATAGGTATTTGTTGTTTTTCCGTAGATCTATATATCTTCTGTACTAAGGAGAAAAGCATGTGAGTGTTTAAGAACCATAAAATATCAGGGTTAGAAGGGACCTCAGGAGATCATCTAGTCCAACCCCCTGCTCAAAGCAGGGCCAATCCCCAGTCAGATTTTTGCCCTAGATCCCTAAATGGCCCCCTCAAGGATTGAACTCATAACCCTGTGTTTAGCAGGCCAATGCTCAAACCACTGAGCTATAAAAGGGGGGAAGGGATAAAGTTCTTTTATAAAGCCTCTGTGTTCTTTTCTTTCTCTGCCATGTGTCCCTCAGAGAAAATTAAACTATACACGTAGTGTCCATGAAGGTGGAGCTCTAGAGAGCGCATGCATAAACTATTGGGGAGACTTGGGAAGTTCAGCACTGATCTTGGGGCAGGGCAGCTGGACAATAGGGTCCTGCAAGAGTACCACCATATGGGGAGTCTACAGCCTGAGAAACTGAATTTGGAGAGTAGAGTCTGGACTCTACTCAGGCCTTGGCTATGGTTGAGAGCTACAGCACAATAAAGCCTCTCACAGAGCTGTAACTCACTCCCCGTCCACACTGGCAAGGCACTTACAGAGCTGTATCTCCGCGGCTACAGCGCTGCTTGTACTCCACCTCCCCGAGAGGAATAAAGAGTATTGCGCCAGTATGGCCACCCAATGCGCTCTGATTGGCCTCCAGAAGTATTCAGCAGTAGCCCACAATGCCTACTCTAGCCACTCTGCTCATCACTCTGCTTATCAGTTCGAACTCTACTGCCCTGGCCTCAGATGACGAACCATTAGACCCGCCCTTTATATTCCCCAGGAATTTTAAAAATCCCCTTCCTGTTTGCTCAGCCAGGCATGGAGTGCTATCAGTGAATCTTTCCAGGTGACCATGCCTCCACGCGCCAAACGAGCCCCAGCATGGAGCAATGGCGAGTTGCTGGACCTCATCAGTGTTTGGAGGGAGGAAGCTGTCCAGTCCCAGCTGCGCTCCAGCCGTAGGAATTATGACACCTTCGGGCAGATATCAAGGGCCATGATGGAAAGGGGCCATGACCGGGACGCACTGCAGTGCAGGATTAAAGTGAAGGAGCTGCGGAATGCCTACCACAAAGCCCGCGAGGCAAACCGCCGCTCTGGTGCTGCCCCCACAACCTTCTGTTTCTACAAAGAGCTGGACGCGATACTTGGGGGTGACCCCACCTCCACTTCAAGCACCACCATGTATACTTCAGAGTGGGGGGGAGGAAGAGGAGGAAAGCGGGAGTGAGGGTGCTGGGGTGGGGAGACACACCCTAGAATCCCTGGAGGCATGCAGCCAGGAGCTCTTCTCAAGCCAGGAGGAAGGTAGCCAGTCGCAGCGGCCGGTACTTGGTGGAGGACAAACAGAAGAGCATGTTCCTGATAAGCGGCTTTTTTTTTTTTTTCGGGAAGTTTTCTTTTTCTGGAAGGAATTTTTTCGGTGCTGGCTCTTTGGGAGAGGAGGGTTAGGGCTGCATGCATGCCTAGATGTGGTCTATCACATCGCGGTAATCAGCCTTGGTAATCTCTTCGAAAGTCTCATCCAGAACGTGGGCAATGCACTTGCGCAGGTTTACTGGGAGAGCCACCGTGGTCCTTGTCCCAGTCAGGCTAACATGTCCATGCCACTGTGCTGCGAGGGGTGGGGGGACCATTGCTGCACACAGGCAAGCTGCATATGGGCCAGGGCGGAAGCCGGATTGCAGTAGAAGACCCTCCCTTGCTTCCCAGGTCACCCTCAGCAGCAAGATATCTTCCAGGATAAACTCCTGTGGAAAATATTGGGACAGTGTTCAGTGTAGGTGCCCCCTGCAGCTGTTGGCTCTCCCCAAGGCACAGAAACCCAGACGACAGTACAGCCCTGAAACAATCAGTCCCCCTTACTCACCATTTTGGGGCTCCCGTGGGTTATGTGCGCTCTCTTTGGGACGGAAAAATTATGCTATAGTGTAGACTGTGTGTGCCCTCCTTAAGTGTGGGGGAATCATTACTCTGTCTGGTATAAACAATGCTGCCTCTGTTAAGTGTTGCATTTTGCCTTTACAGACGTAACCTTGAGATCTCAGCCATCCGTGTTATCACCGGCAGAGAGACTGCAAAAACTCTGGAAGAGACCGCAAAAAAGCAAAGACGACATGCTGCATGAAGTGATGCATCAATCTCTTACAGAGAATCAAAAAGCGCAGGAGTGGAGGGAGAGCGAAAGCAGGATCCGCAAGGAAAACGCACGCACCGGAAGCAAAGCACGGATCAGTTGATAAGCATCATGGAGCACCAAGCGGACTCTATCCAGGTGCTCGTAGCCATGCAGGCGGAGCACTACTGCGCATACTCCTCAGCAGTTCGGGCTCCATTTCCCACAGACTGAAACGGAACACAGATAGTGCTGCACAGAAACCGTTGAAAGATCGCGCCAAATGTGGATGGAAACACAAGGATTGCTGGGATGCAAAGCGATGCATCGCGGGGCATTGGGACAGGACCCAGAATGCCCCGCACCCCCCGCACCTTTCCCACAACCTCTGGCGCCAGAATGGGAAGAGGTGCTCTGTGGGATAGCTGTGGGACAGCTGCCCATAATGCACCGCTCCTAATGCCGCTGCAAGTGCTGCAAATGTGGCCATGCCAGTGCGCTGGCAGCTGTCAGTGTGGACAGACTGCAGCGCTTTCCCTACTCAGCTGTACGAAGACAGGTTTAACTCACAGCACTGTACAGCTCCAAGTGTAGCCATACCCCTAGTGGGTTTGGAAGCACAGGGGACCCAAAGATTGGGTCCAATACAGCAGTCTGATGACTCTCTATGGGGATAGGGGGAAGAACGGAGGAGAGATTCAGTCAGGCTATCATAGTTGTCACTTATATTTCGCATTTAAATAATTTTTAGTAATCAGATGGTAATCCTTCACTGACCTATGTACATCTGCAGCAGCTATTAATCCCTTCTGCAGATTCCCATTTCATATGTCCCAACCCAGCTATAAATATTTCAGTAACATATAATTGCTACAGCATTGCTAAAATTGGTATCAGAGGCTGGACTTTTGGAAGTACTCAGAGAGTCATGTAACAATTGTTTCACATAAATTATATACTGATTTATGCACAGCAAACAGTAAGTGAGGGCTTAGTCTGCAAAGTAAGCTTTTATTGTTGTGCCTGACCCTGCAGTCATTGTGGGTGCAAATCTCCCATGAGATTTCACTGAAACAGACAAGTGTGCGAGGACTGCAGAATTCAGTTTGAGACTGCAGATTCAATTATTCCCTCATCTAAAATGATTGTACCACTAACGGGTTCAGCTTATCAGCCTGTGCTTTTTTTTTTTTTTTTTTTTTACACAATCTGATTACATACTGTAAAAGTGCTAGAGTTGTGCCTCTGTATTGTGAAACTGTATCTGAGAACCTCTAATGAAAAGTAACTTCTTGGCCTTCTGAAGATAACTGTCATTGCTGAAATATTTATCAGATCTAAAAGCTGGCCAGCACACATACACACCCAGAGATAACTACAATGAATTGGTTTTGGCACTCTGAGTGGTGTATGGCCATAAATGAATATAAATTTGAATTTAGTGGCAGTGATTTATGTTTTCCTACCAAGAATCTTCTTATTTATTTAATATATCTTGGAATCCAGAGACAACTGTTGTTTCAGCCGTATTGATTGCCCTTACAGCACTGAGTACTTCTTATCTATCCACCTCAGTTGTTCCATAATTAGCCACTCATCATGAGAAATAGAAGTGTGTCATTTAATTAGCTTTTAAAAACATCCATATTAATCTGTTGATGTTTTTCCCTGCAGAATGCCCGCACAGATTTACAGAGATATGTTTTTGAATTATTTGTTTGTTTGTTTTCTGCATCACTGGCCTGGAGAAGAATCACAGCTGCTCACAAGTATTATTCGCGGAAAGATTTTGCTTAAATTATTTAATGTCTTCCAGTTTGAAGGAACCCAGATTAATTATTTAATTAGCATTTTGCTATGATTAATTGAATGTTCACAAATTAATTAAAAGCTGCTTACCTTTTGTCAGTTCAGTAGCTTAAATTGAATCTCCTGAGAAATGGCAAAATACACATAGTTCAAAAAAAAAATCTCATCTTCACTTCAAAAGTCATGTGTAGGAGAGAGGTTTCCAATATTACACTGTAGTTCAGGTTAACATGGCAGATAGCTTTCCAGCATTCTGAATTCACGGGCTGTGCTTTGTAAAGCCAGTAATCACAGCAAATTCATTTGGCATTCAGGCAGCAGTTGTCTGTTCTTCCATGTTTATGCCATGGTTATTACTCCCATTGAAGGAATATGTGGGAATCCAGTTACTGTTTACATATGACAGTTCTGGTACCCTATGTTAATATTTTAAACTGTGTGTGTGTGTGTGTGTGTGTGTGTGTGTGTGTGTGTGTGTGTGTGTGTGTAGATAGATAGATTTGGACTGGCATTTTCAAAAAAGCCTAAATGAGTTAGGCACACAAATCCCATTGAAATTCAGCAATGAGTAGGGAGCAGCATGGAACGACATTCTGCCAAAAAGGCACAGCCAGCCCCAAATTCCCCAGTACAGATGGGATAGGCAGGATTCACTGGCATATTATCTGGGCTGGGGTCATGAGATCTTTAGCTGTCATGGCAACTGGGGAAAGCACTACAGTTACAATTTTATATATAATTCTTATATTATATAATATATATAATATTCTTATAATATATAAGAATTTAAAATCTCTCTAAACTATTTAGACTTTTCATTGGCTGGCTTGGTAGAGAAGGGAGTTTGTATACATTTCCCAAACTTCTTGCTATTATATATTGTTCTCCTGGGCAACCTGGAAAAGTGTGTATAGACTTTCCAAGCCTGCTAAGATTTTTGAAGTTTTAGCCCTGAAACAAGTAGAGATGCCCTGGGATCCATTAGCCAAGAAACCTTTCTTTTGATGCTAATGGGACTGACTCTTGTAAAAGCCTTGGTCAGTGATTTTTAGACTTTGTTTGAAGGAAGAAATACACTAAAAATTTGAAATGGTAAAAGCAACCTCTTTCATAAATGTTAATTAATTAGCAGTGTTGAGAGTGGTATGGTACGAGAGGCAGAAATCAGCAATGCTTTCAATAAAAGCAATTGGCTAGATTCTCTCATTTGCTGTCCTCTGCTCCTATTGAAATCAATGGGAGCTGAGGCCATTCAACACTTCACAAGAGCTGCTAAGTGCTACAGATCAAGCCCCATAAAATAAACTGTGTATCAATATTATAGTGTACTTGTTGGCATGGATCAGAGGGGTAGCCGTGTTAGTCTGAATCTGTAAAAAGCAACAGAGGGTCCTGTGGCACCTTTAAGACTAACAGAAGTATTGGGAGCATAAGCTTTCCTGGGTAAGAACCTCACTTCTTCAGATGCTCCTGTGGAAGCAGAGAAAGAACTGACAGGAAGGAACTGCAATGCATGACAGTTCGTTAGCAAGAGTCAGGCTAACTGTAACCCTAATAACGCGAGATTTGCAGAAGCGAGGATTGTGTGAGACGAGTGGGAAAGAACTGTGTGAGAAGTTGTTGTGACCTTGTGTAGATAATGTGTAGAAAATATTGTATGTAGGCTAGAGTCAAAACAAGTGAAAAAAAATAAGATATCAAGATGGCCTATGTATAAACAAAATGCAGCTCTCTTGCTTGTTATTGTCTGTAATGAAAGGTATAAATGCTTGCTGTAATTGTTTACCTGTAGAGAGACCTGCTTAGCTCTGTCCTTCTGCACAATTGTGAGAGAAATAAAGCATCTGACTTGCTGTACCCAAACAAAAAGTGAGAACTGTGTTTTTCTCCGACAATTTGGGGGCTCGTCCGGGATGGCAATGCCCACAGAAGCACCGGCAGCTGCTACGGATCGTTCCCCTTCGAACCCCATGGCGCCACAATAGAGGTAAGAGACCTTTTGAAATCTCTATTGGGGTGTCGGAGGAGGACTGTCCGTAGGGCTGTCTGTCCCTGTTGGGTCACGCCATCCGAATTTATTGACTGTGCAGCAAGGTCAGATGCTGAGCGGCGTAGGGGAATTGTTTGCCGCCCCCTGTATGCATATGCGAGGTGCATAGGTATGCACTGGTGTTGAGGGGTTGTTACCGCCTCAGGAGGGGTTGTTATCGCCTCGAGTGATGCATCGAGGTACTTGGGAATAGTACCTGGAATAAGGCCTTGGTGTGTGTGTACACCAGTGTGAATTGAGTGTTACCGGAAGACGCCCAGAGTACTCTGCGAAGTCTTTTGGCTCGTGACCAGAACTACTCTAACGCAAGCCCGGTAACCTGAGGATCTTTTAGGAGATCCGACCCATGGTGGGCTGACTTGGCCTGGCATCGTCCGGCGAGGAGGCTACCTGGGTCTAGGAGTGTGTGAACCCATCTTCCCTCCCCTTTTCCTCTCCGTGTGAGCCACTGACAGTCTGATCATCTCACTGGATGCAACAGAGTAAGCGGCCGTCTCTCTGAGACTAGCCGACGCTCTTTGCTGAAGGGAGGTGTAGGAGGGTTGTGGCTATCCTCGTTAGTCTGTCCTGTGTGAATACCCTGTAGGGAGAGATCCTTAGTTTATGTGCCGCTAGCGCGGACAGGGCATCCTCCTCCCTGCGTGTGTGATTGGAAAATGGGTGGGGGACAGTCTAAGCATTCCCTCTCACCCCCTAAGGGTACCCCAGCTTATTTCATGTACGTACATTATGGTCCGACAACCTGCAGGTATTTAGATAATTGGAATCTTCACACGCGTGCAAATCCATCTAAACAATGCCCACTAGAAGGTACCTTCGATTTAGATAAACTTACATATCTCAGAGAAACCCTGGCTTCACCAAAAGCCTCTGATACACAGTGGGAGCAATTTGTCTGTTGGTGGGAGGAAGCAACAAAGAGACTCCACGAGTCTCGGGTGCGGAGTCTAAAGGACTCCCAGAAAAAATTAAAAGCCCAAGTACACAATTTACAACTTAAATGTAAGGCATCCGGCTGTCTTCCTGCTCGAGCAATTCCTTCTGCTCCTCTTTATCCCCAATTAGTTAGGGCTGAGAGTAAAAAGGAAACTGCTAAGGACATTGTAGATTTTTTCAGTAACATTCAGCAGCAGCAGCCCGTGCCGCCTCCTCCCCCTCCGCTGTCTGGGTCTGCTAACAAACCTCACCCGGCAGTGCCAGCTTCACCACCACATGTATCAACTACACAAATTGTTCTTTCTTCTCCTATGAGAGAATCCTCCTCTTCACCACAAAGGGGAGATTCTGATCTTCCCAGTAGCTCTCCCGACTCTGGTCCTTCTGAGGAGGGTACCCGTTACTTTACTAGAAGCCTAGCCCAGACACTCCAGGCTCCCTTAAGAGAACTGCCCGGGACTGCAGGACAGTTGGTTACAGTGCATGTCCCGTGGTCACCAGGAGATCTGAGAAACTTGGTAAAGGAATTTCCTAATATTAGGGAGGAGCCAGAAAAATTTAGAGACGAACTCCGGACAGTGGTTCAGTGTTATAATCCATCTTGGGCAGACATTAATCAACTCTTGCAGATGGTTATGCCAGCCGAAGTTCGACAACGGCTTACCAGTCAGGCAGCTTGGCCAGATGCCGACCCTGGAATTGACCGTGATTTAAGAGAGGCTACGGACCATCTCTTAAATTCTATAACGGAAGTCTGCCCTAAGAAGACAGATTGGACAAAGATTACCTACTGTAAACAGAATAAAGGAGAGTCCCCTGCTGATTATCTAGATAGACTGACTAAGGTTTTTGAACAACATTCGGGAATTGCTCAGCCAGCTGAAAATGCCAGAGAGGCAGTAGGGGCTGCTTTTGTTCAGGGACTCTTACCAAAGATTCAGCAGCAGTTAAGAACTATCTGTATTGGCTGGCAAACTAAACCCCTTTCTGAATTGGTGACAGTCGCCAATCATTGTACAGCTTGCATAGAGCAGAAGAAAGAGAATACTGAAACAAAACTTTTGGCCTTGCAGTTAGAAACTTATCAAAACCAGGGCCGTGGGGGAATGAAAGGAGGACGAGAACAAGGTCGTGGGCGAGGAAGAGGGAAAGGTCCCTCGTATCCTGCCCAGTCCAGGTACACTGCATGCTACATTTGTGGCCAAGAGGGACACTGGAGAAATGCGTGCTCAACCCGCTTATCTCAGAACCCTCCACCTCCTTTCCCAAATCCTGAAGCGTCTACTTTTAGCCCACAAACTCTTACTAGGACAGCCTGAGGGAACGTAACGCATCATGAACCCTTTAATTCCCATTAATCAAGAAGGTCCCTATGTAAATTGTGAAATTGCAGGACAATCTGTTACTTGTCTTGTGGATACTGGAGCTAGTAGATCTGCTCTAAGATCCTCGGAGTTTCCCTCTGTTCCTTTGTCAACTTTGTCTGTAAATGCCGTTGGCATTTCAAATCAACCTGTTTCGCATTCTGTCACAAAACCCCTTGCGGTTTCACTAGGGCCCCTTGCTAACAAGCATGCATTTTTGCTCAGCCCCTCCTCTCCTGTGAATTTGCTGGGAAGGGATCTTTTGTGTAAATTAGGCTGTACTATCTATTGCACACCAGATGGCGTATTCTTACAGGTTCCTGATGAGAATACTGATCTAGTGTTGGCTACACTCCACATAGAGGAGCCAGCTAAATTACCAACAACTCTTAGTCCTGACCTTGTGCATTTGTTGTCACAAGTTCCCCCCCATCTCTGGTCTCGGCATGCCAATGAAGTGGGACAGATTCGGACAGCTGAACCGGTTAAGATTTTTGTTGATCCTTCTAAAGCTTTGCCAAGGGTTCCACAATACCCTCTGTGTCCTGAGGCAGAGGAAGGTATAGCCCCAGTAATGGAGTCTTTATTACAGCAGGGTATTATTGTTGCCACCACCAGTTCTTGTAATACTCCTATCTTTCCTGTAAAGAAGCCAGGAAAGAACACCTATAGGTTTGTTCAAGATCTCCGCGCGATTATGCTGTTGTTTTGCCTTCTTTTCCTGTGGTTCCAAATCCAGCTACAATTCTTTCTTGTATTCCCCCTTCAGCCACCCACTTTACTGTTGTGGACCTTTGTTCAGCTTTCTTTTCTATCCCCATTCACCCTGATAGTCAGTATCTGTTTGCCTTTACCTATAAAGGACGCCAGTACACCTGGACCCGGTTACCCCAAGGGTATACTGAGTCCCCATCCTTGTTTTCCCAGATCTTGAAAAAGGATCTGGATGATGTGGTTTTTCCAAGTAAATCAGTGCTTATACATTATCTGGATGATCTTTTGCTGGCATCCCTTTCTTTTGAATCTTGTAAAGCTGATACTTTGATTCTTTTGACTGCTTTAGCTGCTAAGGGTCATAAGGCATCCCAGGAAAAACTACAGCTTTGTCAGCCCAGGGTTCATTACCTTGGTCATGATATTTCCCCTGGTACTCGTCATTTATCAGATTCTCGTATTTCTGCTATTTTAAATATGCCTAGGCCTGGTACTATTTCTCAAATGCGTACTTTTCTTGGAATGACTGGGTACTGTAGACAGTGGATTTTAGGCTATGCAACAATGATTAAACCTTTACAGGATCTGACTAAGTCAGGTACTCCTGAGCCTCTTCCTTGGTCTCCAGAGGCTGAACGAGCTTTTGTTGCTATCAAGCAAAGCCTGTCCAGTGCACCGGCCCTGGGACTTCCTGATTATGCTAAACAATTTACTCTTTTCTGTCATGAGCGTAATGGGTTTGCTTTGGCTGTATTAACGCAAAAGCACAGAGATAAACACCGTCCCATTGCTTATTACAGTACGGCCCTAGATGCTATGGCAGCTGGATTTCCCCCTTGCCTGCGTGCTGTGGCTGCAGGGGCCCTTGCTGTTCAAGTATCTGAATCCATTGTCTTAGGATCTCCTTTGATTGTTGCTGTCCCTCATGGTGTGGCTGCACTCTTGTTAAAATCTAAGACACAGCATCTATCCACTTCTTGTCTTACAAAATATGAGCTTGTCTTGTTGTCTTCGTCTCATATTACTTTGGCTCGTTGCCCCGTTCTAAATCCTGCCTCCTTGTTGCCTGGGCCAGAGGATGGAGAACCACATGACTGTGTGTCTGTGACGTCGGTCCTCTCCCGTCCAAGAGATGATTTGCTAGATGTGCCTTTGCAAAATCCTGATCTTATTTACTTCGTGGATGGTTTGTGCTTGCGAGATTCTAAGGGTAAATTGGTTGCTGGTTATGCTGTGTGCTCTGCCTATGCTGTTATTGAAAGTGCTTTTCTTCCTTCTGTGTTTTCTTCTCAAGTGGCCGAACTTGTGGTTTTAACTCGAGCCTGCATTCTAGCTCAGGATCAAGCAGTTACAATTTATACAGACTCTCATGATGCTTTTGGAGTGGTACATGATTATGGTTTGCTCTGGAAGTATAGAGGTTTCCTTACATCCACTGGTTCTCCTATTAAGAATAGTCTGTATGTTTCTGCTCTTCTGGATGCCCTTGTATTGCCCAAAGCTATAGCTGTTGTTAAATGCACAGCTCACCAGACCCTTCATGATGAAGTTACCCGTGGAAATGCTTTGGCAGACTCTGCAGCCAAAGCAGCGGCCCTTTCTGCCCCTCAGGCTGAATATACTTTGATTGAGCAGCCTCCACTAGCCTCCCTTGAGGATCTGGCCAAGATCCAGGAAGCAGCACCAGCAGCTGAGAAACGTTTTTGGAGTGCTAATGGCTGTATTCTACACCCTGACCATCTTTGGCGTGCCCCAGCTGGTCGCCTGGTTGCACAGAAGATGCTAATGCCTTATCTTGCTCATGTATACCACAGAATGGCACACGTACGCAAAGGGGGGATGGTTGCTGCAATTAACCGAGATTGGTGTGCGTTCGGTTTCCCAGTCATTGCACATCACTACTGTCAACAATGTGTGATTTGTCAACAGCATAACATTGGTAAAGCTGTTAAAGTTAGGCAGGCAGCTCCCCCTCCCCCTTGGGGACCTTTTGTAAATATTCAGATTGATTTTATTCAACTGTCTAAATGTTGTGGTTATGAATATGTATTGGTTTTAGTGGATGTATTTTCAAATTGGGTTGAAGCTTTTCCCTGCAGGAAAGCAGATGCCAGGACTGTTGTGAAACTTCTCCTTAAAGATTTTGTACCACGATTTGGCATCCCTGTGAGTATCAGCAGTGACCGTGGAACTCATTTTACTGGACAGATTGTAAAAGAGTTATGTGCAGCTTTGCAGATCCAACACAACCTTCACTGCCCCCACCATCCGCTGTCTGCCGGGGCAGTGGAACGCCATGAATGGAATTCTGAAAAATAAACGGGCCAAGATGTGTGCTGAAACAAACTTAAAGTGGCCAGATGCCCTTCCTCTGGCACTAATGAGTATGAGGGCCACTCCCAATCGAAAGACTGGACTCAGCCCTCATGAGATTTTGACAGGGCGCCCGATGTGACTACCAACTGCGCCCCCACTGACCCTAGATCAGATGGACATTCATTTAATGGATGACACAATGCTTAAGTATTGTCAGGCACTAATGAAATGTGTTAAGTCTTTTTATACACAGGTGAAAGAAGCACTACCCACGGATCCTGTGCAGCCCTGCCACTCGCTGGAACCAGGAGACTGGGTCTACATAAAGGTCCATCAGCGAAAGACTGCCCTGGCTCCACGCTGGAAGGGCCCTTTCCAAGTCCTGTTAACCACCAACACTGCTGTGAAGTGCCAAGGACTACCTGCCTGGACCCATGCTTCTCACTGCAAAAAGACCCCTCCACCTGGAGAGGATTCTCCAGCTGATGATCAGTCTATTTCTCCTGCTAGCTCTGCTGTGCCTTCTGGACAGCCGGGAAGGAGGACAAGGTGAAGTGCTAGTAACCTCTCCCTTGTCCACTGACAGATCTACAATGCCTTTGAATTTTTTTAAAGGAATCACACCAGTACAGGGTGAAGTGCTAGTAACCTCTCCCCTGTACTATGTTGAATCACAACTGCCTTTGAAGAAGAAAAGAAGAAACACTCGCTCTGCTAAAACCACCAAAGTCCAGGGATTCCTGACTACAAGAGACATTAAGAACTGGCCCTGGTGGAAGAGACGGAGCATTGTTTATTGGCAAGGAGGGAATTGTGGGGATCGTTCCTGGGAATGCGGGGTCGAGTGGTGGTTTGGATTTCTTCCAGGATCAGGGCTCTGTGCTTATGGACAGGTACCTTCAGGATGCACTGCCCTCCCTAATTGGCTTTCAGATGACGAATATCAAAAACGCCTTGCCACCACGAAGACTACGCCCACCACTAGTCCCTTGACCCCTGCCACCACCACTGTAACTTACCCAGATACAAACAATACTGTATATTCCAATGAAACCCATTGGCCAAGGCTTTCACATCTTAGTGATTTACTGAAATTTTGTTCAGAGAAATTATTCTTTAAAGTTCAGGATAATGTATATGAGCGAACAATTGAATGGAAAACAAATGGATCAGTAGAGATAGAAATACATGATATCACTACCACCGAACCCCAAGAATTAATAACTGCAATTCATGGGTTCTATAGTGAAGTAGATATGATGGCTGTTCCTGGAATTTGTACTGTGTTAAATGAGAGAGGCCCTTATTGTTATTTGGTCACTCAATTAGTGAATAATCAAACAAATACCCAAAGAGTTTGTTCTGCCACTGGAAATTTTACCTGCATAGAAACTATTCCAGTGAATAATAATGTGACCTGTACCTTATTGCAATACACCCCCTCTTATGCCATTAATATTAATGCCTCCCGGAAGTACATAAAGGTGTTCAACCAACAGATGTGGTATAGTACTACACCAAAGAGAGATATATTAGGATATCGGTGGACTGTGATTAACACTACATTAGGGACTGTTAAATTTTCATTGCCCTTATCCAGTTTTCAGATTACCTCTACATACCCAAATTGTTCACAAGGGGCTGCCATTAGATTAGCACAACAGAGGGCTTGGGTTATTTCTTCTAGAAAGAAGAGAGACTTGACCGGATCCCTGTGGGATGGGGCCAATAGTGCAGCAGCAGTGTGGAGTATTTTTAAGAACCAAGAACATGATGAGAAATTGGGGCAACTAGAGAAGGCCATTGGCCTTGTTTCTGGAGCACAACTAACCCAGGTACAGGCTGGAGTTGGTGAGTTACATGTTATTTCCGCCCTTAGTTCTATGACCCAGAAGTTGCTGACAGAGATGGTATTGAATATCACTGAAGCTGGGAAGGCATTGCAGTGGGATCTAGCATGTTCAGAAATTCAGGATTTCCTGAATGACCAGCTAATGGCCATTCGGAATGATCTAGAGCATCAGGCTTGGCCCACTGCCCTTACAGACACATCAGGAGTACCATCTGATCTGTGGCCATGGAGACATACTTGGAGACTTTCTGGGTGGAAGTGCGGACATTCTCAATGCTCCTTCCAAGCATATGGACCGGTTCAGGGGGTGTGGGCTCCCACATACCGTATCCTGCCGGGTCCATGGGGAGGATGCATGTGGGATTGGGTAATTCACCGAGACATCTGGGAAATTAGACCACCTGGTATGCCCAATCGATTTTTAGTCAGTGCTCCTGGGATTACACCTGACATTTGGATGGGGTTAGGAAGTCAATGGACATTTTGGCCGTTAGAACCCCCACAGCTTCAGTGTATACGTAAACTGAAGCCAGGAGAAGTTGTCACTGTTTATGACTACGTTTGCTGGGAGGGTAGGGGACAAGGAACTACCCTGACAGGACACTTACTTTTTCAAGCTAATGATAGCTGTGTGTATGTTAATGCCACCACATTGCAAGACATGCATTTTAATCTCACTACCACTGCAGGCAATCATATTATTTACTGGCCTGCAGATAGAGTTTTGCAAGTAGCCCTTAGGTTCCAGATACCCTTTAATTGGACTAGTTTAGTACCTGATAGATTTCAGAATTTGTTTTCATTGTTACCAGAGATTCAGGAAATCTCTGAAGTACAAGGGCAAATTCACATGCTTCAAAATATATATCAAGTTAAAAAGTATGCCTTTCAGACAGCTTATAGAGTATCCACCTTATGTACTAAGTATGATGTATTGTGTTTTATGACTAAGACTGTACACCAACCCCATCATATTCTTGCTATGGGAATGTTATTGCTTGTGTTGCTATTAGTTAGTTTAGGATTATGTTATTGTTGTTGTAAAGGACGTAATAATAGTAATACCTTTCATGTTCATGCTAATCATGCATTGTCATTACATCCAATCAAAACCCCTAAAATTGAAGCATCTGATGTAGAATCTGAAGTCCAAGATTTAATGCAAATAGAGATTTGAAAATGTTTGTTGTACTAGTAGTACAAAAGGGGGGGCTGTGGAAGCAGAGAAAGAACTGACAGGAAGGAACTGCAATGCATGACAGTTCGTTAGCAAGAGTTAGACTAACTGTAACCCTAATAACGCGAGATTTGCAGAAGCGAGGATTGTGAGAGGCGAGTGGGAAAGAACTGTGTGAGAAGTTGTTGTGACCTTGTGTAGATAATGTGTAGAAAATATTGTATGTAGGCTAGAGTCAAAACAAGTGAGAAAAATAAGATATCAAGATGGCCTATGTATAAACAAAATGCAGCTCTTGCTTGTTATTGTCTGTAATGAAAGGTATAAATGCTTGCTGTAATTGTTTACCTGTAGAGAGACCTGCTTAGCTCTCTCCCTCTGCGCAATTGTGAGAGAAATAAAGCATCTGACTTGCTGTACCCAAACAAAAAGTGAGAACTGTGTTTTTCTCCGACACTCCCATTACTTCTGTTAGTCTTAAAGGTGCCACAGGACCCTCTGTTGCTTGTTGTTGGCATGGGAACGCTGTGATATAAGTCACTAGGACGAGCATTGGATAAAGAGATATTTTTTATGGGTACAATCCTCTATATCCGGAGTCGGCAACCTTTCAGAAGTGGTGTGCCGAGTCTACATTTATTCACTCTAATTTAAGGTTTCGCGCGCCAGTAATGCATTTTAACGTTTTTAGAAGGTCTCTTTCTATAAGTCTATAATATATAACTAAACTATTGTTGTATGTAAAGTAAATAAGGTTTTTAGAATGTTTAAGAAGCTTCATTTAAAATTAAATTAAAATGCAGAGCCTCCCGGACCAGTGGGCAGGACCCGGGCAATGTGAGTGCCACTGAAAATCAGCTCGTGTGCCGCCTTCGGCACACGTGCCATAGGTTGCCTACGCCTGCCCTATATCAACCATGGGCCTGACCCTTCCAGTCAGCTTTTACACAAAACAGAAGTCACCTTAAACAATGGGGCTACACACAAGGAAGGAATACAAGATCAAGCAACGTATGGTTACTTCTGTCAATCCTTACTTGCTAAAAACTTCACTACTTGTATTGACTTTCTTGATTTCTTTTAAGGAGGATGAAATAATAGGGCCATCATTCTTGTTCAGGTCACTTCAACTGAGCCTGGGACCCTTTGATAGGAAGAAATATGCTCTCTGTAGTTGCTTAAATAGCACACAGCAGCCAATATATTAAAATGGTTGCACAAACAAATTGCTTTTTTTCCCCGATTCTTTGCATTTAATGCCAGTAAGAGGCTATAGTGACTGGGATAATAAATGACTCCTGTCTAACATGACAGGTCCCCTTAGTTTCTCAGGGTACCATATGCAGTTATGTTGAGCACAGCTTTAGTGGAATGCATAAGCCACAAGCAGGCTGTGTACAAACATACCGGTAGCTGTTCTATAGGACATCTACCAAAAAGTGTAATTTGATAGCCTATTAGATGGTTGACAGGAAAGAATGTGTGAAAAAAAATAGAGATCACTAACTTTCTTTGCAGCATACATATTTGAGAAAGGGGTTTGGGTGAAAAATCATAGAAGCTGGTGGGCATAAAAGCCACCTGTCATTCAGAACAGATGTCAGCAATGATTAAGTTCCCTTATGGAATATATTTGTTAGCTATGGAGTATTCTGAGCTGGGTCTCTCTCAAACTTTCCTGTTGGAGTTGTTCCATTTTATATAAACAATTAAATATTCATTGGAGCAAGGGGACTGGAACCTGAGTCCAGGAGTGGCCCTAGCCAGTTTGCCAGCCAACCCATCCACACCCCAGCAGCCGAACACAAAAATACCCAGCCAATCAGCAAAGTGAAAATAGCGCTGGCCAATCAGAGTGGAGCATAAAAAGGGGCAGGCACAGCCCAGGAAGAAGGCATCTAGGGGTGTAGCGCTGTACATGAAGACAAGCCCAGAGTTAAACAGGAAGGAAGCATTCATTCATGTAAAATGCTGGCTTCATACAGAAGGTGTTAAGCCCTCCATATCAAGAAAGCCTATTGAAACCAAATGAGCCATTGCGAAACATTAAAGAACAAAGACTTTGTTAACTGCGTTCCTCCCCACCCTCCACCCACATGGAGAGGGGGGTGTGTGCATGAACTCATCCTATCAGCTTGAACTCTGCAGGGAAGGGAATAAAAATCCTTAAGGGCAAGTCTTAAAACGCTCCATCGGTGCAGCTGCGCCACTATAGCACTTTAATGAAGACTCTCTATGCTGATGGGAGAGAGCTCTCCTGTTGGCGTCGTTAAACCACCTCCCTGAGAGGTGGTAGCTATGTTAGCGGGAGAAGCTCTCCCCTCAACATAGTGCTGTCTACACAAGGGCTTACATCAGTATAACTACATCACTCAACAAGAAGACCTAACAAGAAGACACCGTATCTCTATACTTCTTGGATTATAAGAACATAACAATGGCCATACTGGGTCAGACCAATGGTCCATCTAGCCCAGTAGCCTATCTTCTGACAGTGGCCAATGCCATATTTTGGGAGGGCAAGATTTGTAAGCATAAGCAAGGGATCCCCAGCTTCTCAGCCTGGGTTAACCCTAAAGGACCTACAGAGCTTGCATATTGCAGCAATTTCTATCACCTTTTAAAACTTAAGACTAGAGCTCATCCATGCCTGTTTGTTTATCTGCTTTAATTTTGTAAATAAATTTTATTTCTTCTTCTTAGTTAAGAGATCGTTAGATAGTTTATTATAGGATTAACTGTAAGCACTCTCTTTGGTGTAAGCTCTAAAATGCAATTGACCTGGGGTAAGCGACTGGTCCTTTGGCATTGGGAGTAACCTGAATATTGTTGTGATTTTTAGTGTAAGGGACCATCTGTCACAAAGGCAAGCTTGCCTTGGTGGCAAGATAGCCCAGAGTACCCAAGGGGACTGTCTGTGACTCCATGGTCAGGCTGTTATAGTGCCTAAGGCATTTACATTTGATACTTGGTTGGTGAAATCTAAGCATAGAACTCAGAGCCAGTTTGGGGTGTGTGCCCTGCTACTTAACAGTCTACCCTGCAGCTGGGAGTCACACTTGTGAGCCACTGCAGGACAAGTTGACTCTACCTTCCAAGCCTAACTCCAGGAGAGGGTTCATGGCTGTAAATCCCAAGTGATGATAAGCACCTAGCTCCCTGTCAGGGGCAAAGTTTAGGCTACACTCCTCACTTAGGCAGCTCCCCACTCAGCATGCTGGCTTTTGTTAATCCCAGTTTTAATACCCATGGATTGTATAGGGAGCTTACCTCAAAGTTGTGAATTCTGCTAGATGGCAGGGTACCTAAAAATTAGGCACTCCAATGCTGAGTGTTGTGACACCTACATCCTCTCAGAAGGCGCCATCTTTCTAAATTGCCAGGGGGGGTGCGATCCCCTGCTCAACCCCAGGCCCCGCCCCCACTCCACCCCTTCCCCCAAGTCCCTATCCTCACCCCACCTCTTCCCACACCCACTCCGCCCCCTCCCCTGAGTGCACCCCGCCCTCACTTCTCCTCCTACCCCCCAGTGCCTCCTGCATGCTGCTGAACAGCTGACCGTGGTGGGCAAAAGGCACTGGGAGGGAGGGGAAGGAGCTGATTTGCAGGGCTGCCGGTGGGTGCTAAGCACCCACTATTTTTTCCATGGGTGCTCTAGGGCTGAAGCACCAATGGAGTCAGCACTTATGCATCTCCTTTTGAATCTAGCCCAAAAAGCCTAGTCAGAGGGCTTTTGGATAGAGTATTGGTTGGAAAGTTTCTTTGAATGGTGAGTAAAGAAACTGTTTCCTGCTATTTGATTCCTACTGTGTTTAAAGAAACAGGATTTTACAAAGAATGCACACAACAAACAGGATTGCATCAAAGGAATGTGATTCCATCATCAGTTTCTGCTAATGGAAACAACCACCAAACCCCAAATATTGGCTAACTACTTGGGTCAGGGGTAAGAATTTTTAAATACTTGCTGTGCATTTAAGTAAATGAAGAGTTACAAATCAAATGTAATTTTAAAAGTTTTTAAAACAAAACATCTCACTGCTTATAATGAACTGCTCCAACAGACAAACCGCTACAAATATTTTTCCTCCCCAAGAAAGTAAGTTGTGCTGTGGGTTTGAACACTACCCTGCACTTATGAGCTGAAAAGCTAAGGCTGCAATTTCTTTTCATATTTCTTTCACCCAAATTCTGATGGTGTAAAGAGTCATAAAGCCAGTGGATCCAGCCACATGGGATTAGGGGTTGTCAACTTTCTACCCACACAAAACCAAACACCGTTCCCCTGCCCCTCCTCTGAGGCCCCACCCCTACCCCTCCCCTTCTCAGAGGCCCTGCCCCCACTCACTCCATCCCCCCCTCCCTCTGTTGCTCATTGTCCCCACCCTCACTCATTTTCATGGGGCTGGTCAGAGGGTTGGGGTGTGGAAGGGGGTGAGGGCTTCGGCTGGGGATGCAGACTCTGGGGTGGGGCTGGGGATGAGGGGTTAGGGGTGTAAGAGAGTGCTCTGGGCTGGGGGATGGAACCAAGGCGTTCGGAGTATGGGAGGGAGCTCTGGGCTGAGGCAGGGGGTAATGGTGTGGGAGGGGGTACAGGCTCTGGGCTGTGGGTATGGGTTCTGAGGTGTGGCCAGAAATGAGGGGTTTAGGGTGCGGAAGGGGTTCCGGGCTGGGGCACAGGGGTTTGGGGTACAGGGGGAGTGAAGGCTCTGGCTGGGGGTATGGGCTCTGGGATGGGGCCAGGGATCAGGGATTTGGGGTGCAGGAGGGGGCTGGGGCAGGGGGTTGAGGTGCAGGAGGATGAGGGCTCTGGCTGGGGATGCAGGCTCTGGGAGGGCCATGGATGAGGGATGCATGAGGGGGCTCTGGACTTGGGATGTGGGGGGTGAGGGCTCTGGATGGGGGTGCGGGCTCTGGGGTGGCACTGGGAATGATGGGTTTGGGGTGCAGGAGGGTGCTCTGGGCTTGGAACAAGGGGCTTG
Source organism: Trachemys scripta elegans (assembly GCF_013100865.1). NCBI lineage: Eukaryota > Metazoa > Chordata > Testudines > Emydidae > Trachemys > Trachemys scripta. The sequence goes on from NC_048303.1 coordinate 83,323,538, forward strand.
GAGGGCGGGAGGAGGATCAGGGCTGGGGTAGGGGGTTGGGGTGTGGGAAGGGGTGCAGGCTCCAGGTGGTGCTTACCTCAAGCAGCTCCTGGAAGCAGCAGCATGTCCCCCCCTTCAGCTCCTATGTGCGGCGCAGCCAGGCGGCTCTGTGTGCTGCTTCATCCGCAAGCACCGCCCCCGGAGCTCCCATTGGCTGCGGTTCCTGGCCATTGGGAGCTGGCTCTTGGATCGGGGTGGGAAGCGTGCAGAGACCCCTGGCTGCCCCTATGTGTAGGAGATGTAGCGGGGGACATACCACTGCTTCTGGGAGCCACACGGAGCCATGGCAGGCAGGGAGCTTGCCTTAGCTCTGCTATGCCACCAACTGGACTCTTAAAGGCCCGGTCAGCGGTGCTGACCAAAGCTGCCAGGGTCCCTTTTAGACCAGACATTCCGGTCGAAAAACAGACACCTGGCAACCCTACATGGGATTTTGCCTAGCACAGGGAATTCCCCAGGTGGTTCTGGACCCAGTTAATCCTGGCTGCTTGTAAGGTCTGCTTGAGGTAGAGGGTAGGTGGAGACTGAGGCTGCTACAACTGGACTAGGGGACCAAACAGGCTCCAGCATATGAGGTGAACATCACTGGGTGTAAAGCCACCCTTCTTCTCCACTTTTCTTCACTAAATGAGAATGCCCAGAACAGAATTGGTGTCCTAGCTTGGATCATACAAATGATAATTAGTTTTATCACGTTTGGTTAGTCTTTATTTGTGCATGTCCCAAAGCCATCATATAATTTGCCATTGATTTTATGGTGAAAAATAAGATCCCAGTGAGTTACAATAAACATGTTGCTAGTCTGAATCTGATAAATTAGCAGAGTTGTATGGAGCAGCTTACCTATTACACCTGACTTTAACTGGTGCTATTAGTTTCTTTCTAGGGGCTAAATCCTGATAGCAATGAAGTTAACAATTTTGCCATTGACCATAGACTTCAATGGGACCAGAATTTGGCCTTTGAGGACCTACTTTTATTTTACTGTTTAATGGGGAATTATTTCATTGTCTTCTTCCGATGTTCCCTTTAAACTTTTTACGTTTCTCAATATAATTTGAGTTACAATGAAAACAAAATCTAGCCTGATTTTTTTATATGCAAAGACACACTTATGATCTTACTTAGATGTACTTACTTTTCATAGAGTTTGGGAAGTCTCAGAAAATATTAGTATAGTAAAATGCATGAAATCCCATTAGTCTGTAACTGCATATGATTTCTACCATAGCAGTATAACTTAAAAATGCCCTTTGGCTGAACCTATTGTTGAGCCTACAATACAACTCAACACATTCTACAGATAAGCTCATTTTTTATTTGGATTGTAGAAAAACCAAGGAAGATCTTCATTTAGAAGCAAATTCTACCACCACTTTACTCGCATTGCATTGTACATATGTTATTTGCAGAGCAAAATACTACTAAAGGTGAGTAAGGGTGGCAGACTCTAACCCAAAGCTAATAGTGTTACCAGAACATACAGGGACAAACACTGCTCTCAGATACTTACACACATTAGCTTCATTGGGAGTTCTGTGTACAAGTGTGTTGAGTTTGATCTATGAAGTCCAAAATGGCTTACGTCCTATCTACTGTAGAGATCACGTCTCCCCTGGTGCCCTACCAATACAGCTGAGATGGCACAGTACTCAAGTTGAGGCCCCACTGGTATACACAAGAAAGGGATATTGCTTGGGTGCTCACTGAAAGCCCCACAGGTTTGTAATTTGCTCCCCAACCATTGTTCCAAGATAATCAGATTTGATTACATGCAGGACATGCTGCAAAGCTTCTCTCTTTTCCCAGGCATTTGAAAATTGGGAGTGGAGGGTGTATTGTAATGCTTGGTTATTACAGGAGGAGGAAGGGAATTTGAGCTTTTGAATTGTCTGGTTTGCTGCGGATGAGTTATGTTGTATTTTTAAGCTATGGCAAGACTGCCTAGACATTATGGAAAGGCACCTTTATTAGTGTGTATATAAATCTTAGAACATAGATAAAAATACCCGAGGGCAGAATTTAGCCAACACACCTATAAGAAAACTATAGGAATTTACAAGATTTTATTCTTCTAATGAAAACCATTGATCTGAAGACACCTGAATTTTGGATCCTTACTGTGGCTCAGTCCCAAGTCTACATTCAAGCATTTTAGCATGCGCATACACACATGCGCACAGTCTCACCCTTTACAAAATATCTCCACGTTGTTGTACGTGGAAGCCTATTTGGTAAAGAGAAGCCATATCACAACTGACATACGGGAAATGCACAACTAAAATAATAAGATTTTATGAAAGATTTAGATGATTATGGGAAAAGCAGAGCAGAATGAAAGTAGGTAAATATGTTCTACAAACAATCAGTGGCAACAGAAGACGCAAAATAGCCAGCACTTGTCAAATGAAACAAACAATAAAATATCTGTCCTGGACCATAATAATCTAGATGTCTAGGTAAAGTATGAAGAGTTTAATCAGGCAGTCATGTAATCATAAGAGGATCCTATCATCAATAGAATATTCCCTAGAAAAGCAATGACCTTTTTTCGTTTGTTGTATGATGATTAAAAAAAAAAAAAAAAAAAACTTTTGTCAACTAGGACATGTGCCAACATGTTGTTTGAATTTCTTTGAAATCTCAGGACTATTTATTCAAGAAACTGAGAATTACAAATGTAAGAAAGATATACATCAAACCTAGCACAGTGTGACAATATCTCATAATGAACTGCCTGATGGTCACAGAAAAGGAAATCGTATATATTTGTACTATGTTTTGTTAGTCACAAATATGTCCTTGTTTGAGTGACTTTGTTTATGTTTAATACAATTCCCCTTCATCTTTAAGGCCAGAGCTTCAGCTAAGATGTCTCATTTCAGAATCCCAGAACTTCATAGTTAGATATACTTAGTATTTTTTTAACTATTATTAACATTGGCCATTCAAGGCATTGCTATTTTCTTGCTATTATGATAGGGTTTGGAAAAATGTGGCATATTTATATTTTACTATTTGTATTTCCATAACACATAAGAGCCTCTGTCACATACCAGGACCCCATGATGCTAGGCAATATACAAAAACATAAGATTATGATCCTGGTACATGGAGCTTACAATTTAATGAAAACATCCATAGTTGCTTTAGCTAGGAAAAAATTTATAAGGGATATAAATCCCATTGTGTCAGACCATAACCCAAAACCAGCTGCCCAAAATTAAGAAAGAACTTTCCTTGTGGGCAGGTCATTCCCTTATTGTCTCAGTCCAATCCAATATAGCAATTTCTACATTTCCTTTATTATTCAGAAAAGATGGGCTGAAAGATTTGGCCCTGTTTATAGATCTCACGTTTGAGGTGGTGGAGAACAACTCTAAAACAAGCTGAGATGTTCACTTCTGAATCCGGATCCCAAATTCCTCAAAATCTGAAGAGAAAACACATTTCAGTTTAGACTTATCTCTATTATCAAGAGGCTTGCAGCACAGTCTAAATTCTGGAAGAATTAAGTTTGTGGCCCTGTGACTAGGTAGATTTAGCTACACAAAAAGCAGAAAGAACAAAAATCATGCTTTATCAAAGGAAGTACTTTTAGGTACAACAACAACTACCATTCAGATTCAACATGAAGTATTTTTCCAGTTGTTTTCCTAGAGTTAAATGTATTAAAAATAATCCGAGCCATTCCATTTAAAATTGTTTATTTCTACATTGTAAGAATTGGCAATTCTAAATCATTCATTTAGACACCCAAGAAGTGTAGTGAAACATTTATAAAGTGTGGAAATCAGATTCATTGCTAGCAATCAAATGCATAAATTTAGTCAATAATATGCCAATAACAATGCCCTGCCTATTGAGGAAGGGTCACAAGGGAAACTCCAGCAGCTGGACCACAGCATGGAGCAATTTTGAATTTCTCTTATTGAAACCAGATGAAAGCAACTCTATTGTGCCAAATCAAATGATACCAAGCTGATAATGGGTGTCAAGAAAGAGAAGTGCTGCCAGAAGATTTAATGAAGAATCTCAAACAAAAAATATTTTAACATCTTCGCAATGGATATGAAAGTAAAATAGCATAAAAATATATATGGAACACAATTAGTCATACTGTATAATAAAGGCACGGATACAGTATATGCGCTATAAACAGCTAGATAAGTGATCTCAAAGAAATTGCTGCATTCACTGGAGGAAAAATAGGTTAAATAATTCATCAAAGCATAAACTCATCTGCGTTTTATGTTCCTTTGCTCTGCATGTTTTGAAGTTCTCTGATAAACATTTTGCTCAGCTGCCGTAAGAAAGAAATTAGAAGTGGTTGTAGTCCCTGTCTCTTGGTAGTTTATTCTTCTCTGTTCATGCTTTTAAAAAAAAAAAAGTATTGAGCAATACAGCAAACTCTTTAAGATCTCTCTACTGAAACTGCACCAAAAGGTAAAAATTTTAAACTGAGAGCTCAAGGGACAATTGCCACAAATCTAGGCAGTTCACTATAATTATATACCACAGCACCCTGTAATCTACATCACAAAACATTTTATTGGGCCTCAGGAAGGCTTGGTTAGTTAATTATGGGAATTATTGCTGTGACTCTAGCCACCAAAAAAAAATAAAAATGCTGCTGCATTGAAAGAATCCCCCCAAAAGCCCAAACTAGAATAGTGTCTGTCATCTTTAAACTAGGTATTCTTGGATCTCTTTTCATATGCTCAGCTTCTCATTAGAGTGATCGATTCTTGTTGGTGCATTGGAGTTGTGTCTCAAGCTAATCTCAGGAAGATGTAAGCTAATTAGCTGCACCAATGACAGAATGTCCTTTAATATCATATTGCTGTTAAACTATGGTTTCGTAACATTACTTCCGAGCAATGGTGATAAAAAAATATTACCATGTACAATAAAATCAGTCATTATTGGCCTGTTTGCTGACTTTGAACCTACGATTGTCCATGGTAGTGCAGCATGATCAGCATTTGATGCCAATGTAGCAACTGCTGTATGCAAATATAGAAACAACAGTACTTAAAACTAAAATAGATAGGTGGAAGTCTCAAAGCACTGAGGTTTAGTTCTCCTTTTCCATGCTCCTTTTAAAAAATTATCAGAATATACAGCCCTCAGGCAGAGAAGTTGGCTAATGCAATCTATAGGGCCAAATTTATTCCTGGTGAAAATCATCATCAAGAAATTATACAGTCCATGAATTTTGCCCATTTAGATGGCACACTTACACCATGTCAGGACGAAAATCTAACACACATACATACATACAGGCAACAATATATTTTTCTTTCAATAGTGACACCCAACAAGTATTATTAACATGATCATTTTTCCTAAGAAAAAGGTATGAAAAAACTAAGATAAAAACTATTGCAGGCATGAGGACTGATCTCAAAAAATACTGGCAACTAGAAAGCACCGGTGCCACACAAACATCAGTGAGTTAAAAAATCTGCATGCTAACCAGGAGACACACTGGAAGAGTCATAGTATTAAGAACGAGTGACGAGCAAGACCTAGCGTGCTGCTGTTCCTCTCACAATTTCCTTCTACGGCAGCATGATATGCACTGAGGAATTAATCCCTTCTGGGGATGTATATACTGATCAACTGAAATAAATGAAAAGCAAAAGATTAAGGGGGAAAAAATTAGGCCCATGCCTAACTTCAAGCACGTGAGTAGTCTATTGACATTAATGAAACTACCCACATACTTATAGTTAGGCACTTGCTTAAGTCTCTTGCTGTAGCAAGGTCTAAATCTCCCTGGTTTTAAGGCTTCTGATGAGTTATTCCATTTTAAAATTCAGTTGGTTTTGGATTTTGAATGTAGCTGCTGCCATTTTAGGACCAACAGGCACTCAGTGCCTCATCACAGCATACTGTAATACTCAAGTCAATTACCAGGCCACTTATTTTATTTAAAGAGGAATTGTTCTTGTGGTTTGCATTGTAGGTTTTCCTATAGCCTGTAATATGCTAGGTGATTTTCAAACACGTAAAAGGAGAATTCCTGGCTTCGTTTAAGTGAATGGGAATTTTTCTAGCAACTTCAACGGGGCCAGGGCACAGGCTGCCCAGAAGAGCACAAGGAAGGTAAATAATAATAGACAAAAAATTTACAAGCAAAATCTCAATGGTACACAACTTGGTAGGTACCTTTTCTAAAAGTGATTTCCTGAATCTCCTTTATGAGGTAGTAGCTGTTCAAAGTCACAGTCCTGTAACTAGATCTCTGTGAGCGGACCCCGGCACCCATACAAGTCTCCTGGAGTCAGTGGTGAGTTATGTGGGTCTAAGGATGAGTCCACCCACACTGCTCTGATTGCAGGATCAAGTTCAAAGGTTAAAAATGTAGGTCTATTTTGTAGTAGCAGGTGTTTGATTAATATGCAGGATTTGGTTTTCTTCTTTTTGTTTTGATTCCTTTTATCATGGTGGCCTCTGGACTAGCCTCAAAGCTCCCTTGCTAAAATAACACTCATAGTATTGAAATTTTCTTTTTCTTGTTTTTGTTTTTTTTACAAGTAAAACTAATCTTAAAGTTGTATAAAATACATTTGTCCTCAATATGCTTATCCTGTTATCAACTGTCAAGGACAAGTGGGAATGCATATAACCCCTGCGAGTACCATAAGAAGAAAAAGAAATAAACATTTAAGACTAATTATCACAATGTAATAGCAGATATTTCACACAACTTTTCTAATATACCAGCTGAGCCTTCACTAAAAAGAATGCAATTGAGGATTTTTTTTAGATGTTATTGTTTTTCACTCTCCATTTTTGCCTTGCTATTTTAGATACTTGAAAATATATATTTTTAAAATCCCATTTTTTTGTCCCTTTCTATTTGGCAAACATTTATTTGTTTGTTTTCCCTTCTCTCTGTTTTGAAAAGATCTGAAATTAACATGCTTGTTTTCCTATAGCAATTTCAATTTAACTAGAACCTTATCCTAACAAAACACCTTTGTTTGTACAACAGCATCAATAGCCATCATAACAGTGCTAAAAAGTATTCAGATTGCCAGGTACACCAAAGCTGGTATTTTCAGGTTATATAAACTCTGCAAAACATCTGTTTCTAGCACCTTACTTATATTCTTTAAAACAAAGCCAAGGTGTGGCAACTTTTTTTTTCCCGAATAAATGTAAAATGCCTTAAAAGTAAATTTTACTTTATTTGTTCAGCCTGAAAAGAGTGAAATAATGTGATTGGTCATCTGAACAATCTGAAATTACTACCAATTACAGAAACATATTAAGTAGGACTGTTTGTTTATGCCCAAAGGCACCCATTTAGAATTACGGGAGAATTATTATACAGTATATTAGTATGCATTTGAATGATCATAAGGCTATGAATGCAGTGTTCTGGGAATCATTTTCTTTTATTAATTTATCCTGCAAAACTAGCAAAGGGAACACAAAACTTTTTGTCAAGAAGAGCCGCTATTGGTTTATATCTGTCAGCAATGAACTAGAGATTTTAAAATATATGCAGGAGATACATTATTTAGATCTGGAGACACTTCCTCTTTAAATTCTACTCATTTAAAGTAGATTACATATGGGTTCTCAAAGCCTAGATACTTTCCTTTTTAATGAAAACAAAATCAAATTTTATTCTAGAACAGGAAATATGGCTTATATGCACAAAATAGGGCTAAACATAAAAGTTTTGATAAGGAAACTCTCTGGAAGTAGCTAGCCCCTGAGTATGAACACATTGCAGAGACTTTTACCTCTGAGCATTAATTTAGGTTAGCCATACCACAGTTGTTTAAAGGTATACTTCTAAGAGTCCAAATCTGACATTCTTACTCAAGCAAATGCTAACTGAAGGCTATGGGAGTTCTGCATGGTCCCAAATCTTGCAGGGGAATGGAGGGGAAAGAATCCCTCATAAGCAGGGGTACCGGAACAATTTGTATAGTGGGGGTGCTGAGTGCCACTGAACCAAACTGTAAACCCTGTATAGGATGGAAACCACTTCAAGCCAGGGGGTGCAGCAGCACCCCTAGTTCCAGTACCTCTTCTTCTAGGCAGTGTTATAGCAATGGAGCCTCAGGAATATAGTATTGCATAGTTTCTAACTCCTATAGAGAAAGAAAGGATCTGGTGAATCTTGGTAGTAATGGAGCCACAGGCACCACTCCTCTAACCCCCAAATGCCTCTGTATTGGGATACAGGGACCACACCTCATTCTTTACAGATCATATTCATTACACATTTGGCTCTTTTTACAGTTAGCACATTGTTCAAAAGCCAATTGTGATTTTTCTGAGTATATGTTTGTATAGCCATGGAAGAATGAGGCTGTATTTTTGCTAATGGTGTTTATTTTCATATAGTGATGATTATATTATAAAGTGAAAATGTACCATGTCTTTAGTAATGAGAAAGGGAACACATAAGCGGTACTTACCAGATGGAAGAGAAGATATAGTAGTGACTGCCAATTCTAAAATGGCCACTTTAGACCTGTAGCTACTTAGCTCTCTCAAACATAAAAGGCCAATCCCAGAGAGGCATGCTGGGAGAAAATAAGTAAGAGCTTGGAAAGTAAATAAGGGCTAGGAAATCATCAAAAAGGCTGCTTTGGTGTTGTGCCAATCACACATATTGTAAAAACATGTTTAAATCAATGTTAGAGTGTTTTGTTCCAAGTGGACTCCGGGTTCCAACCTGGAATAGGCTGACAGGGAACTGCTCATTGTGACTCCCGTATGGCAGAGCAGTTCCACCTCTCTAGAAAGCAAACATTATGGGCACTTAGGCAGGAAAAGATGGAAGGAAAACAAGGTAATGAGATGCAGGTACTATTGAGGACTGGGTTCCTCAAAATCACTGGGAGACTTTTTTCCTTTCTGGGGTACACTGGCAATCAAAGAAGTACAGTCCAAAGAAGGTTCAAGGCAAAGGAAGTTGTTGAAGAAAGAAGAAAGCTAAACAGGGAAGATAACAAAGCATCAGGAGAAGATAATGTAACTCACTATTTTACTTTCTCTGCTGTAGTGTTCTGGTCAGTTTCTCAAGCAAGTGATTCTGTGTATTTTTCCCTCCTGCTCAGAATCCAACGTAACTGTTTTTTGTAAGAATATTTTTGAAGCAGTTGGATGAATAATTTTCAGACTCTGGGCTGTTCACCACCTGCTTGCTTTAATTATTTCATGTCCATGTTATGTGAGTGGTTTCCTTAATCACAGTTCTTTAACATACTCCCCTTTAGCATACTCCCCTTTCCTTCACTAGATCACCAGCTGTACCCGCTAGTATGTAGGGTGGAGGGATGAAGCTATGGTTCTGCTTAATCTCTGCCCTTAGTCTCCATTCCAGTGAGTTTTTCCCAGAGGAGCAGCATGGAAGTAGCCCCTGTGGCCCTCCTAGTATAGGGGCCATGATTGTGGGCAGCCTTTACGTAAAGGGGGAAAGCTCATTACTTCCTCCCCTGTGTGGCAACATAAGGATTTGCCACAATCCAGCCTGAAATTATTAATCAGCAAATCGGGTTAATGCTGACAACTATTATTATAGTCCCACAATACTTCACAAATTAGTGGAGATTTCATATGTATCCTAATCTCTGCATGTTAACTGCATGCCAAAGCTCAGTTACTTAATGTCAGATAGCTTGCTTGGTGGAATGGCACACTAGGAGCTGTATTTTAGGGTAACCAATAATAGCTGTAATAGAGATGATCGCTAGTGTGAGTAAGATGGCAATTAAGTTTATGAAATGTGTAAAGTGCCCAGTACATTTTATCACAAAAGGCATGGAGAAACATAACTTTTATTACTCTCCAGTTCTCTAACTGGTCCATCAATTATACTTTTTGAATATTGTTGAGGGATAAATCACCATGTACTAGGGAAAGCCTTCATGGCATTTTTATTGTGAATTTATTATCATGAATGATTAAACATGGGAAATGCTTTTGGCTTTACCTCCTGCCTGTACATTCTCCGATTCCATATCACTCCACATTAAGTGAAATGCAGGGCTAGATCCTGGCCCCATCCCTTTTGTACAACTCTGGTTATGATGGACAGCTGCCCTAACAGGGCAGCCAGGGATTCCTCTAATGTAGGGGGAGTCTCCAGCTGGAATAATGCCCGTGTAGTTGGCTCTATGCCTCATCTTGGACATAGCTGGGTAGGCTCTTGTAGACCCTAAAGGACTGCTCTCTGTGCCATAACTTAGAGCAGCAGCTACAAACACTTCTGAGTTACGTCAGGGGCTGAATCAGCCCCTGGGTTGGCCAAGGATGAGAAGAGTGGAAAGGTGGTTTAGAGCTACACCAGGTTTTTTGCCAAGCACAGCTCAGTAGAATCAGGGGAGCTGGTCCACTGTGTACAGACTGGTTGTGAGGGAACAGTGTACTTCATAATAAACTGAAGTACTACTGAATAGGGAAGTTCATGCATATAAGATGCAGTTATTTACCTTTCTTCCTCTACTTTGTGTAGAGGGGATATGTGTTACTCTGCTGGCAACCAACAGTGAATTTACAAAAAAGCTGATTGAACTCGTGGGCTCTTTTCAGAGTTTCCCCATAAAATAACAAGTCAAACTTCAGGACTAGACCCTCATTTTCCAAGCTTTCAAGAACAGGCCCAAGTTACTTGAGGTACCATTGTCCTCCTCTCAATCATGAGCTACCGTGACTGGAAGCATAGAAATGTCACCCTGAAGGATAAGATTTTTAAGTGTAAGAGACAGAGCTTTGTAGTGACTTGTCCATCAATATGGAACTCACCCCAGGAAGAGATCAACCCTTCCCTCTGCCCCTTAATTCCTGAATTCCTTTGGACTGAATAGAGTTTCTTAAGTTCTGAGCCAATCCAGACCAGACAACTAAGTAGTTTCAGGTTCTGATCAGGCTATAGGCAAATGTTGGGACCAGTGCTTCCCCAATCAATTCACTTCTCCCTAACTGTAACCTCAGCTGTTGTTTCGGTTCAGGTCCTATGTATGTCTGAAATTACCTGTCGTTCACATGTACACAAGTTATTCATCCCCAAAGCACCTGTGCTGTTGTGCCAAAGAAGATGAGCTATCTAATGTGTCCTATGGACTAAGTGTGGGAAAGACTGTGCCCAGCCCTTGCTGTGTGCAAGGAGGAGGCTCTACATGGCAGTTAGTCACAAAAGGCATTCTCTGTGCTTCTCTGAGCAACATCACTGTTCCCGCTTAGTGCTGAAGTGCTGTACCTTCACCATCATGCTATCCAGGCAAGTAGTGAGGCATACGTGCTGCACCTAGTGCAAGCGTAGCACTCTGGGAGCAGAAACAGCATAATTCATGGACATACAATGCCTCTTGCATCTCCATTAGGGCAGTTCTCAGACCTCTGCACCACTCAGCTCTACCTCCTACTGATGCCTCCTTTTGTATTGACACAATTTAACCCTATACAAACAAACTGTCCAGTGATTTGTCTTATTTTTCTTGTATATCTTAATTTAACTGTGAGTAAAATCATTTATATTTCAATTTTCTGACCTAGAGGCTGATCGCAGTTACACACCCATAAATCTGGAGTAATTCCATTAAAATAAGCAGTTCTCCACAAGGGGTAAATTGATCTTCCACCGAGATCAGAATCTGGCTCACTTTTAAAAAATCATTGTCAATCCAATACTGTATGATTCCCAATTTTCTGCATAACATGGGGGACATGAATTTTACTTGAATAATCCGGAGCTTGGGTAATCAAGAGGGCAGCAGTCATTCAGCAGCCTGGTGGTCTGCCCCACAGCCAGGGACGTCTCCTCCTCTCAGCAGTCCTGGCCAGGAGTCTCTGCTGTGCTCCACTCACTCACTCACTCCGTGGGGCTGCTCATTTGGCTGCTGCAGGAGTCACTCAGCAGCTGGGTGTCTTCTCCTCTGCCTAGGGCTTGTCTGGTTGGGATCTCTGCTAGACTATCCAAACCTCCACATTATCTGAACCCCTTACATGCCCTCTGCACCTTATATCTCACACTGGGAGACAAGGCAGGGTTTTGGATAGCCTGGCGGTACGGAGAGTGGAGTATCAGATAAATGGAAGTATATTCCATACCAAAATAAAAGTACAAATAATATTCAGGTGGTAGGTGAGCAGAGAATGGGACAAATATTGATTGTATACATAGGTCCCAGTTTAGGTTTTCATCTAACACTTGGGTTTTGACAGTCTTCCTAAGGGCAATAGCCTGCTTTTATGAAACGGGTTTGACAGTTGTCAAAACAGGATTTGAGGTGTCAGTGCTTCATGATGACTAAACCATGTGAAATGCAGAGCGACTTTGTCAGGTACAAAAGCAAATTGCTCTTTCTGAACTTCTTTATTGCTATGAACTTCAGAAGACAGTGACAGGCATTTGTAATTAATACCATGTCAGCCTATGAACCCTTTGGAAAGGGAGGCGTGTGAGCAACTAACACCCACCAATTCTGAATCAAAGATGTTTCTGGAAAAGAAAGGCTTTGCTGAAAAACACAAGTCATAGCCACATGGTAACAGGCATCATTCTGAGTACCCCAATTAAGGACTTAACACTTCTGACAAGGCTAGCAGCCTCAGAAGTGATGATGAGTCATAGCACCCCTACTGGCTGTTGGCAGAAGCATTTGATATTGTAATTAAAGTGGTGTTGGAGAGGGAATCTCCCCTTCGCTTCCCAGCACCGTGGAGACATTATGCATTTGAAAGGCATATTGCCGCCAGGGGTTAGAACTCCAGAGGTGCAAGTCTTTCCCTGCCTCAGGAAAGCTCAGTGGTAGGAGAGGTATAATTGATCCCTCACTATATTGCAGGCAAAAGTTAATCTGGAGAATAATTTAATTCAGATCAAGAAAGAAAGGGTAGTTTCTGGCTGGATTGTAATTCTTTGGTCTAAGTTTGGTTGTGGGTTTAGTATGTGGGTGTTGGATGGTATTGGCATCCTGTGACATACAGGAGGGCAGACTAGATGATTGAATGGTCCCTTCTGGCCTTAAACTCTATGACCGAAAGAAAAATATTACAGAAACAAAAAGGTAGGTGTTCCTGATAGGGTAAAGAGAAGTGGATTGGGAATTGCATTTACAGTCAACATACAGTGATGAACACCACAGCAATGTGTTCTCATCAGTCTGGCCTTCCTAACAGGAGGGTAACTGAATGTTAAATCATCTGTTGTTTCTGGGTGGCATTACAGGGGAAAGTAGAATGCATTGCAGTTGTCCAGTATGAAGTAACAGATAGCAGCAGTGAACCATGCATGCTAAGTCTACATCCCATAGATACAGGCAACTAAGGATGAAAGCTGGCATGTCTGTCTATTGCTGCATCCTGGGCATCCATCAAAAAGGCTCCATTTCTTTCTTTCAATACCCCTCACTCTCTTCTTTTCCATACCTTTAATGAAGTATTGATAAGTTCTAATGCATCTCTCTGGACCAGGATTCCTCCATCTACCAATTCTTGCCTACTCTAGTATAAGCATATAGCATTATTCCATGCTCTAGGTGATATGCAGATGTGTCAGATTAAAGCCCAAATCCATATGTGATATTTGCTATGAAAGCACTAGAGTTGTCATAGGCAGTGCCAGATTAACCTTTTGTGGGCCCGGCGCCAAACATATTTGTGGACCCCATGTAGTCGTTGTTATGGGCCCCTTCCGAGTGTGGGTCTGATGTGGCAGTGCCATTGGTGCCATGGTACTGAATCTCAGAGACATTTTTCATTTTGATCACACACCTCTGGAAGACTATGTGTATTACCATACACAGCTTTTTCAGCCCCCAGTTTTTCTCATTGAGCTGTATCCATGTGGGTTTACCAGTATCCACTATGAGCAGAACTTTCATAGTGATCAGGGAAACATCTCACCGATTTATCTCCTTCCTCATTCAGACATTCTATAGCCATGTCTCCAGTACCACCCTATTTCACCAGTCACTGTACATGGTCCTGGCCTCTTAGCCTCCCAGCACTTGGCCCATGGAAACCTGAAGTCACTAGCCTTCTTTCTCTCTGTTCCCATCTACATGCTATTCCACTACATGGTCACTACCACCTCTCCCCGTGCTTGTTTCCCTTCTACCTTGGACGTGCTCCCCAGCCAGCAGGTCCTATTCTCCCCCTGCAAGCCTGACATTCCTTTCCTGCTGCTGACCTCTGTTCCTTGAGGTTAACTCCAGTTTATCCGCTCTTAGGCTAGGTCTACACTACCCGCCTGAATCGGCGGGTAGAAATCGACCTCTCGGGGATCGATTTATCGCGTCCCGTCGGGCCGGGACAATCGATCCCCGAATCGGCGCTCTTACTCCACCAGCGGAGGTGGGAGTAAGCGCCGTCGACAGAAAGCCGCAGAAGTCGATTTTGCCGCCGTCCTCACAGCGGGGTAAGTCAGCTGCGATACGTCGAATTCAGCTACGCTATTCACGTAGCTGAATTTGCGTATCTTAAATCGACTCCCCCCTGTAGTGTAGATGTACCCCTCAGCTTAATGGCCCCCGGTAGTCAGAGAGCCACCTGTAGCTTCTCTGGCTACAGCCCTGGGGCCAATTTCCAGAGGCCAGCCAGAGGTGCACAGCTGCACCTACTTGCTTGCTGAGGGTGATAGCTGGGCCAAAGCCTTCTACTCCTTGTGCATCCGTTTTCCCCGTTCATCGTACCACCATCTTCTAGCAGCCTGCTCCCCATTCACAGCAAGCCCTGTGTGCATCAGGTCTCACCAGCCCTGGCAGCTTCCCCCCTCTCTTTCCTGTCGATAGCTGCCAACAGAATACTGAGCAGTTTAGTTCCTTCCTTGCACCAGGGCCAGCTCTCAGGGCAGGGAGCTGGCCAAGGAACTACAGCTCCCAGGGTCCCTTGGGCTCTCGGCTCCCGGGCTGGATCCCTGCTCCTGCAGGCAGACAGTGAGAGCTGGAGCGTTGTTGCCTGTCTCTGGGTGCAGCACGGGGGATACAATGTATCAGGGCCCTGGCACAGTGCATCAGATCCTGGGGAAAGGATCTGTCTGTCTGATTGCCCCAGGGGCTGGCCGGGCCTGAAGGGGGTGGGAGTAGGTGTTCTCTGGGGCTGGACGCTGTGATAACCAGGATTGGGCAGAAAAAAACCTGATGAGGTTCAACAAGGACAAGTGCAGAGTCTTGCACTTAGGACGGAAGAATCCCATGCACTGCTACAGACTAGGGACCGAATGGCTAGGTAGCAGTTCTGCTGAAAAGGACCTAGGGGTCACAGTGGACGAGAAGCTGGATATGAGTCAACAGTGTGCTCTTGTTGCCAAGAAGGCTAACGGCATTTTGGGCTGTATAAGTAGGGGCATTGCCAGCAGATCGAGGAACGTGATCGTTCCCCTTTATTCGACATTGGTGAGGCCTCATCTGGAATACTGTGTCCAGTTTTGGTCCCCACACTACAAGAAGGATGTGGAAAAATTGGAAAGAGTCCAGCGGAGGGCAACAAAAATGATTAGGGGTCTGGAGCACATGACTTATGAGGAGAGGCTGAGAGAACTGGGATTGTTTAGTCTCCAGAAGAGAAGAATGAGGGGGGATTTGATAGCAGCCTTCAACTACCTGAAGGGGGGTTCCAAAGAGGATGGAGCTCGGCTGTTCTCAGTGGTGGCAGATGACAGAACAAGGAGCAATGGTCTCAAGTTGCAGTGGGGGAGGTCCAGGTTGGATATCAGGAAAAACTATTTCACTAGGAGGGTGGTGAAACACTGGAATGCGTTACCTAGGGAGGTGGTAGAGTCTCCTTCCTTGGAGGTTTTTAAGGCCCGGCTTGACAAAGCCCTGGCTGGGATGATTTAGCTGGGAATTGGTCCTGCTTTGAGCAGGGGGTTGGACTAGATGACCTCTTGAGGTCCCTTCCAACTCTGATATTCTATGATTCTATGATTCTATGCTGCGCCTCACTCTCGGGGCCTCTCGCAGCACTGTAGGAGGGGAGGAAGCAGGTGTTATGGGCCCCTTCTGAGTGTGGGCCCGGCCCCTGGGAGCCACTGGTGCCATAGTAAACCTGGTACTGGTCATAGGCTAAAAAGCTGGGGATCTAAAAGAAGAAATTAACACAAGGAGTCAGAAGCCAGGCACCAGCCCATAAGTCAGAATCATCTGGGAAACAGGTTTACATTGAAAACAACATGACTAGAGTTTACTTTCCAAAGTCAGTCATATTTCCCTTTTTAAAAGCCCTCAGGTTTTTATGTAAATCATATATCACAGGTCATATTACAACTGCAAAAACTGTACTTCTGTAGTTTGGATGTTACCCCAGAAAAATCTTTTCCCCTCATCGTCCAGACATAGAGTAATATGAAAGCATGGAGTTCCTATTTTTGGAGGTTTGATAGCATCTCTATTACCAGAGCATCCCATATTTTACAGAACCATGAAATAACAGTGGGGTTTGGGCGGGGCGGGGGGGCTTTCTTCCTCTAAATTTCAACCAGAAAGCATCTGGAGGACACCAAAAGTTGTGTATAGCCCCTGCAAAATACATTCTTCTCTAGAAGCCTCAGGAAAATAATGGGACTATTGTCAATTTAGCTCCTGTAATCTCAAATCTGTTTTTTACATTAATCTGCATTTAACTTCTGGTTCCAGTTCATCACTTCTTTATCTTGTCCTGAGATTAAACCACTGTAACCTCTGTTCTTTTATAAGAAACTGTTTCTACGCCTTTGAGTGCCCTTTGGAAACCTTCACTTTATTCTTTCTCTGATGCATTACATGGAAGCAGGCAAATGACTCTTTATTATTAAAATTCCCTTTGATTTTGTTTACATAGGAATTTTAAAGAAAAATTCCCAATCCTTCAACAATGGTGCTATTGTCATTAGGACTTCATAGTTCCATCCCTTCAGGGAACTAAAGTTTGTCCTAGAGAAAAATAACTTTTGAAAGAGTGTGGTTTGGTACGTGACTTAAAATCCCAGAGGGTGGAGGGCAGGGGGAGAGGGAGTATGAAACATTAAAATGATAAACCTCAAATCAGTGTGTGTGATGTACTAAAATGAGAGGAATACTTCCCTCTCCACAGCCACAGATTGGAGTATTAAGGTGTTAGAAGTCAGAGAGTGAGATTTGGCAGATCATGTGAAGACGTTTGCCCACCACCTGTGTGTATTAGAAGTCAGTTAAGATTGTGATGTGAACGAATTAAAAAAAGGTATGAAAACCATGTTGTCATCCTAACTTTTACAAGGTGGGACCAGAGCTGCAAGCTGAACATAGTGGGACCATTTTACCCAGGTTCATGCAACCTGCACTCTACATTACATTCTTTCCTTGCATAGTGAAATGGCACGCAGAAGTCTCTCAATGGTCACACAGTAAGTGTCAAACAGCTGGTTTGAAGTCTAAGTTGGAGAATCTTTGCAGGCTTCTTCCTAAATTCCTCTAGTGTCAGGTAGGGGGAATAGTCTTACAACCTGAGCTAGGAGCAATAAGCACCCTATTCTGCAAATCCTTAAGTAAATATAGTCCATTTAAAATAAAACATTTTTCTTATCTTAAAGGGAATTACTAGCATGAGCTTTACTAAGCCATAGTGCAAGCAGGTGTTGTTCAAGCTTCCCAGGGGTATAATATACCACTACCAAATTCATCTCTCTCCTGGTTGGCAACAGGTCCCATCCTGAGCCTCTGCTGAACATCCATGGGACTAACCAGCTGAGGAGGGTTTTCACCTTAGAGTAGATTAGTGAGATAGTACAAATTTCCATTACATTGAAGCCACACTTCAACATTTCTATATCCTCTAGGTATGTCTCCAATTACAAGGCCAATCATAATTTCTATGCTAACCATGGTATGATTGATAGAATATTTCTCACTGTATAAAGTATATGTTTTAATAAGCCTATTTTGCAACTCATTATCCAAAAATATTTAATGATGGCATCCCAATTATCTTCTGTATGAAATGGAGTCTGCAAGGAATTTTAAATAATAGCTTTTTCAATTGTCCTTCCTCTCCCCCAGCCCCTCACATTAGAGTTGCTTTAAAACTAATTTTTATTATTAAGATATCTTTTGGAAAGTGCAAACAATTTTCTTGATTAGGCAGCTTTCAACTACATTAAGCATCAATAGTTTAACATAACTTTTAATAACAAATATGCTGCAACTCTAAATGATGTGTGCACTTAGCCTTCTCAGGCTTTAGCAGAGGACTTTAAAAAACAATACCAAAGGAAGAATACTAAACAACACTTGCTCCACCTAGTGGTACTTTGCTCAAGAAAAAAAAAAGCACTGTATTAGTAATTTTGCATATGATTCAGTGCGTATGAAAAGAGGTCCTATATTATAATCAAAACCAGGAGTGCTTTCATTATGAGAATCTTCCCCATTTCTTCTTCTCCCTCAACACACATGTATTTCAAAATAAATGTGATATAGTGTAAGTCTCTCCCCATGCCCCCAAAAACCCACCTGTTTTCTTTGAATTTATTATCATTGTGCTTATAAGCCAAACCCTTCACTTTTTAATTGTACAACATTTACTTTAATCACCTTTAATGTGCAGGTTAATTTCCTAACATAACTTGTTCCCTCAATAAGATTCTTTACCTTTCTGATCCACCCAGCTCTAATGGGACAGTGATGTGTTTCTGTTTAGCTGGGCCTATCACCTGACAATAACCTGGCTTTTGGGCACATAAGGGAAAGGTTGTTCTTAAATTGAGTATATCGACTGCAAGAGTTCAGGCTCTTCTGGCCCAGCTTTGTCTCCTGATACTGTATCTCAGTAAGCTGCTGCCAGCAGACCTGTAAATTATTTTTTGATGGCACTAACAGAAGTGGTATTGACTGGAGATTAGGGTTTTATTAACCATAACATTTTATTTTAAAAAAGCAATTTTAAATACTAACTATAAAATGCATTATTCTTCAGCCTCTACCTGCTCCGATTATTTATAACATAGCTGTGTGTGTAAGTAAAATGCTGGGTCATCGTAGGTACAACCATAACTTCTAAATACTTTTTGAACGTTTTGTGTGTCAACATCATCTAAAGAGACACAGGCTGTGTATTAGCATATCAGTATTATTCTCAGTTCATCCTCCCTCACATTTCCCCATCTTTGAAAGTCCTGATACATGTAGTCTAAGCACAGAGCTTGAAGTCTGGCACTCCCAAATTTTCATCTCTATTCAGACAGCAGGGCTAGTCACTTAAACTGTCTGCCGCAGTTTCCCCATCTGTAATACTCAGATAATGCTTATTAACCATTGTAAGATTTAATGTTTGTAAAGCACTTTGAAGATGAAAAGCACAAAGTGCTTCAATTTCAAGTATCTTACACTTAAAGTCAGACCAGCATTCTGGTACAAGTCAGTTTTTCTGAACCAAAAGCTTTTCTTTCTTCTTTAAAAAAAAAAAAAAAAAAAATAAAAAAAGTGAAGAAAAAGCAAGCTAATCCCATTCATTAAAAGGAACAGTCTAACACACTCAAAATCCCTCACCGTGACATTAAGAACTATTGTTCTGTTCTACTTGTTCATAAGCCATCTACGCCAAGAGGAAAAATTGCTTAGCTAAACAAACCAGATGTTCAGTACAGGTGGACATAGTAAGGCATAATGATACACTTTTATAGACTTTACAGGTCAGTCTTCATAGCTATGGCCTTACCTTTATTGGCACAAAATATACCATTATATACAGAACTTTGTACACATTGCAATGTACAGTAGGTCAAGGAGAGAATAAAAAATGGCAGGATGTGTTTCATTATATGCTTGAACAGCCAGCTCAGTTCAGATAGCAGAAGTGCCATTTAAAAAAAAAATCCAATTAAAAATAAATCCTTAAATATTGCTTTCCAATGTGCCTGTTCTAATAACTCTCTGGATAAGATATGCTGCTGCATCTAGTACTATGACATTTGTTAAAGTAAATGATTTATAAGTGTAACCATCTTAAGTAACTGAACCTAGGTTAAGAAGGAAGCTCACTGAGTCCAACAATTTTACAGTTGGTTACCATGGAGATGTCAAACATAGTACATTCATGGGTTACTAGGAATTCCTGAGCACTGTATCCACTACGAGCTCAAAAGTACCAACAATGAACCCAATCCTTCGTTTAATTTTTAACTTCTATATCCAGTACAAGCTTGTTTTTGAACTCACACCCTATTTATTTAGCAACTGAATTGGATAAAAAGCGTAGTGCCACAGAAACAGAAAGCAGCACAGACAAAAGCTTTTGACCCAATTTTTCAAATTTAGGAGTCTAAATTTAGGTATATAAACCAATTTTGAAGCACCTGAACAAATGGCCTGATTTTCTTAAGTGCTCAACACTCACAACTGAGCTTAATTGGAGCTACAGATGCTCAGCACCTTTGAGCAAAGATTCGGCCAGTAGGCTGGGTAACTAAATTTAGCCACCTATGTTAGAAATCTTAGCCTATATGATGCCAGTTTTCATTTTTAAAGACCAAAAAGGTATGTATTTGTGAACAAAAAATCCAAAAATAAGGGAAGTTGAATGACTGCCTTAAATGTAGGGCTGTCTATTAATCGCAGTTAACTCAAAAATATTAATCACGATTAAAAAAATTTTTTGTGAGTGCTTGCAATTTAATCACACTGTTGAACAATAGAATACCAATTGAAATGTGTTAAATATTTTAGATGTTTTTCTACATTTTCATATATATTGTATTTTGTGTTGTAACTGAAATCAAAGTGTATATTATTTTTCATTATAAATATATGCACTGTAAAAATTATAAACAAAAGAAATAGTATTTTTCAATTCCCCTCATACAAGTACAGTAGTGCAGTGGTTCTCAAACTAGGGCCGCCACTTGTTCAGGGAAGGCCCCTGGTGGGCCGGGCTCGTTTGTTTACCTGCCACATCCGCAGGTTCGACCGATCCACTGGCCACTGTTTGCCTCTCCAGGCCAATGGGGACTGCAGGAAGTGGTGCAGGCTGAGAAACATGCTGGCCACCTTTCCTGCAGCCCCCATTGGCCTCGAGCGGCGAACTGCGGCCAGTGGGAGCTGCGATTGGCCAAACCTGTGGATGCGGCAGGTAAACAAACCGACCCAGCCCACCAGGGGCTTTCCCTGAACAAGCGGCGGCCCTAGTTTGAGAACCACTGCTGTAGTGCATTCTCTGTCATGAAAGTGCAACTTACAAATCTAGAAATTTTTTTGTTACATAACTGCACTCAAAAACAAAACAATATGAAACTTCAGCGCCTACAAGTCCACTCAGTCGTACTTCTTGTTCAGCCAATTGCTAAGACAAACAAGTTTTTTTACATTTACATGAGATAATGCTGTCCTCTTCCTATTTACAATGTCACTGGAAAGTGGGAACAGGTATTTGCATGGCACTTTTGTAGCTAGCATTGCAAGGTATTTGCATGCCAGATAGGCATATGAATGTTTAGCATCTTCATGCTTCAGCCACCATTCCAGAGAACATGCATCCATGCTGATGATGCTCGTTAAAAAAAACAAACAAACAAAAAAAAAAAAAACAATGCGTTAATTAGATTTGTGACTGAACTCCTTGGGGGAGAATTGTATGTCCCCTGCTCTGTTGTACTCGCATTCTGCCTTATATTTTACATTATAGCAGTCTCAGATGATGACCCAGCACACAATGTTCATTTTAAGAACGCTTTTGCTTCAGATTTGACAAAACGCAAAGAAGGTACCAATGTGAGATTTCTAAAGATACCTACAGCACTCGACCCAAGGTTTAAGAATCTGAAGTGCCTTCAAATCTGAGAGGGATGAGGTGTAGCGCATGCTTTCAGAAGTCTTAAAAGAGCAACACTCCGTTATGGAAACTACAGAACCCGAACCACCAAAAAAGAAAATCAACCTTCTGCTGGTGGCATCTGACTCAGATAATGAAAATGAACATGCATCGGTTCACGCTGCTTTGGATTGTTATTGAGCAGAACTCATCATCAGCATGGACGTATGTCCCCTGGAATGGTCATTGAAGCATGGCAGGATATATGAATCTTTAGCGTATCAGGCACGTACGTTTTTTTAATCGCCCAATCACAATTAATTTTTTAATCACTTGACAGTCCTACTTAAATGCCGTATGATAAACAGCACAGTTCCAGTGACTTTAGAGTGAGTGAGTGCGTATATATATAAAAAATAAAAACTTTTCAGTATCTTGATTTATAAACAGCCATATTTCCTTACCCTTCTTAGTGAAACAGGTGAGGAAAAATTACTACTTTTCATCCACAGTAAGTAAAGCTACGCACACTTGATTGTTCTGACAAGTAATGATGTTTAAACTTACATCATCATAAATCTGCAGCTGATCTTTTCCCAAGACAAATGGAGACAAGGATACTACATTTCCTCATTCACAATTACAGATTTCCTAATCTATAACTAGACACATCTACTAGAATTCTTTGAGGGGGGTCAATAAGCATGTGGACAAGGAGGATCCAATGGATATAAGTGTATTTAGATTTTCAGAAAGTCTTTGACAAGGTCTCTGACCAAATGCTCTTAAGCATGGGATAAGAGGGAAGATCCTCTCATGTATCAGCAAGTGGTTAAAAGATAGGAAACCAAGTATAAATAAATGGTCAGTTTTCAGAATGGAGAGAGGTAAACAGTGGTGTCCCCCAGGGGTCTGTTCTGGGACCAGTACTGTTCAACATATTCATAAATGATCTGGAAAAAGGGTAAACAGCGAGGTGGCAAAATGTGCAGATGATACAAAACTACTCAAGATATTGAAGTCCCAAGCAGACTGCAAAGAGATCTCACAAAACTGGGTAACTAGGCAACAAAATGGCAGATGAAATTCAGTGTTGATAAATGCAAAGTATTGCACATTGGAAAACATAATCCCAAGTATACATATAAAATGATCGGATCTAAATTAGCTGTTACTACTCAAGAAAGATCTTGGAGTTATTGTGGATAGTTCTCTGAAAACATCCACTCAATGTTCAGCAGCAGTCAAAAAAGCTAACAATGTTGGGAATCATTAGGAAAGGGATAGATACAACAGAAAATATATTGCATCTATATAATTATTTGGTTCAGACACATCTTGAATACTGTGTTCAGATCTGGTTGCCCCATCTGAAAAAAAATATATTGGAATTGGAAAAAGGTACAGAAAAGGGTAACAAAAATGATTAGGGGTATGGAACAGTTTCCATATGAGGAGAGATTAACACTACTGGGACTTTTCAGCTTGGAAAGGAGATGACTAAGGAGGGATATGATAGAGGTCTATAAAATCATGACTGATGTAGAGATAGTAAATAAGGAAGTGTTATTTACTCCTCATAACACAAGAACAGGGGTCACCAAATGAAATTAATAGACAGCAGGTTTAAAACAAACAAAAGAAAGTATTTCTTCACACAAATGCACAATCAACCTGTGGAACTCTTTGCCAGAGGATGTTATGGAGGCCAAGACTATAATGAGGTTAAAAAAAAAAAAAAAAAAAAGATAAATTCATGTAGGATAGGTCCATCAGTGGCTACTAGCCAGGATGGGCATGGATGCAAAACCATGTTGTTTGCCAGGAGCTGGGAATGGGCGACAGGGGATGGGTCACTTGATGATTACCTGTTCTGTTCATGCCCTCTGGATACTGGGCTAGATGGACCCTTGGTCTGACTCAGTATGGCCATTCTTATGTTCACATTCACCCCTAAATTTACCACCTCTATTGAAATCATCCTGGATTGGAAATATGCTGTGTTATTTTGCAGTATAATTAGCAGTAGTCTGTACTAACCCGTTTTGTACTTCACCTTTGGTTTTGATTAAGCAAGTGTGGAAAGAGATACAAGTGTGGCTCTGCCATTAGGAGGAGCTAGAGGTTGTACCACCACAAACTGAATGCATTATCTCACTGAAACTATAAGAAAGAGGAAGCAAAGAGAGACAAAGACTTTCTGTAACATTCATCACAATAGTCCCTTATTCTGATCTCAAATTCACCTCCATTTGTTATAAACCTGATACTTTACATTACTATGAATTAAAATACCAATAACATTTTTAGTAGTAGTAGTAATAATATAAGAGCTTCTATAGCAATAAGTTTATAAAGAAAATAATATCACTCCATCCAGATGTAAGATAGTGGCTTTGTCCCAATCATTTCCAGCTACATATCTTTAGGGAAGCTTTTCTCAAGAATCTCTCCAACTTCCCATTTACCTGCACTGTTCGAATGCTTCACATCAACTTTGACTGAATTTTTATTCCCTTCCCTAGTCTAATGTATGATTATAAATCTGGTTCTCAACATCTCCACAGCATTTCCTGTGATCCCAAACAACTAACTTGACTGTGTTTCTGCTGAAATCCTTAGCCAGTTTAGTTAAGTCTTTACTTGACTATACCAGGTCCACAATTTCCCCAGAATTTGGCTACTTCACTTTCTCACACAAGTGAATGCAATCACTGCCTCATTATCACTTTTTTTTTTTTTAAGCTGGACTCCCTCCCCCCTCCCCCAGTAGCCACTTTTCCAATCTTT